>NW_023412996.1:0-39105 GCF_903995425.1 Onychomys torridus
TTTTACAATGTTTATTTTCTAGGGTAATTTCTTAGAGATTTGAACCACATTAGATATCTAAGTTTGATAAATATTAATTTTTGTATTTTATAAATATTAATTTTACAAATATAAAATAAAATAATTGGTATTACTTTAAAGTTGAAGGGCTAGGGAAAACCCCAAATAGAAAAATGACCTCACCCTGAATGAAGTTTTAAACTCCTAGAAATCTCCTGATTTACGCTACAACAGTCATCCATGGAAGACTTCATCACAAAGCCCTTTTCTGTTTCTATTTTTATAATAGCCTCCAAAGAAAAATATTAGTTTTGTTTAAGAAAAAGTTATATACAGTTACTATACTACATAGAGACACTTTACACTTTCAATATTTTCTGCTGAAATCCATTTCCTCTAATGAATTCTACTACTGCAAGAGTGATATAGTTAAAACAGTTTAAATTGATAAAACAGATAAAGTTGATAGATTTGTCAACCTGATCTTTCTGGCACTTACATATAGACATAGCAATGAATTTAGAAAAGAGGAATGAAACAAAGCTCTGTCTTTCACCCTCTCTTTATCCTCCCCCATGTCTTCCCTAAGTACAGTTCACTCTGACCATGGGGAACCTAAGGAATTTAAGAGTCACATAAAGAAAAAAAATGAGGTGAAATGTTTCTTACTGGCTTTTACTTTGTCACGTATTTCGGACTGTTTTTCATCCTCTTTATCTTTGTCTGCCTCACTATCTTCCTTATCATCTTCTTCCTGGCTTTCTTCGGACTCCTTATCAGCATCCTGACTCTCTTCCTCAGTTTTAGCATCAGCCTCATCACCTTCCTTTGTTAAGTCATCAGGTTCAGCTTCTGTCTCAGATTTAGTGTCTTCAGATTCCTCACCTGTGTTATCTGCAGAAACAGCTGAAATTAGAAGGAAAAGCTCCAGGTGAGATAATGGCTCTTCTTTAGAATGATATTTGTCCCAACCAGGAATGCACATCCATTCCTTATCCTCAGTTCACTAACTCTGTCATATATTTAGTCTATCATAAATGTTCTTACTTCATCTTTCATGACCTCATAACTTCCCTGGGCAATGACACTGATCCAAGATATGAGCAAGAACTTTGTGACAGGAAAAGGCCCCCAAGTTAAAACCAAGCTAGTCAGACACTATTATCCCAAATCCATTTACAACCCCCACCCCCAAGCAACAGCCTCCAGTGTCAATTCCAAAAAGGGAAACAAATATCATTCTGATACTTACATGGCTATGCCGTTGCACATGCAAAGCACAGATCCTTGTTTTGGCCTCAACACACCCTAGCATATGTTTCATGCCCTTACTCCGCAGCACTTTCAGGAATTTGTTGTCTGTTCCAGTGGCAACTGATTTATTTTCTATACATGAGCTATATATTTAGTCCTTCAACTTGTGAAAGGCTTTCTGTACACTCACATTAATACTCAAACCACAGTATCAAACCTCATGGCCTTGTGCCTACTGCGTAAGAACAACTAATGCCTAGAATTCCCCTAAGTCCATGCCAGAGGGTTAATTATATTTATATAAGGAATATATATAATATATTTCAAATAATTTTTCAATAATTTCAAATAGTTTCAAGTAATTTTATAATAAGGAATGCAGTTTTCTGCGAATTTTACTTAAAATTTCTTATAACTCAGAATATCCACATGACACTGACTTCCATGAGGCTATAAAGGGAAAATGGAAAATGTAGGAAGGTACTGAAGGGTACTTAGACTCAGGCTCACCGGAATCAGAAACGTCCGTACTGCTTGTGTCTGCGTCCTCTGAAAGAAAAGAGGCAAAATCAGACAGAAGAACTTAAGCAACACTTTGATGGCAGAGAATGTGAACACTATTACAGATATTCACAGCTGGAAAGCCTTAGTCCTGAGCAGAAAGATTGAGGGAAGCACATGCATAGATAAGAGATAAAACCTTTGAAATCTAAATGTGCGGTCAGTTTTACTTCCTTGAAGTAAATCTTCAATCACTTCTCAAATGTAATTAATTGACACTAACAATGTACTTGAGTGTCACATATAGAATAAAGACTATACTAAATTAGGAATCCCAGTGAAGTCAACTTACCTACAATGACATGTCAAAAATGGAGATGGGTACCAGTAAGATGGCTTAGTGGATGAAAGCCTTTCCCTCCTTACAAGTTGGATGACATAAGTTAAATTCCATAGTTGAAGGAGAGAACAGATTCCAGAAATTTGTCTCTAACTTCCTCACATGCACCATATGTTTGAGACCCTGATATCATCTCACCTCATCTCTCTCTCTCTCTCTCTCTCTCTCTCTCTCTCTCTCTCTCACACACACACACACACACACACACACACACACACACACATACCACTATACACACAATAGTAATAATAATTGTAATGATAATAATATTAATAAATGAAAACTGTTTAAGTTTAAAAATTGAACGTAGAACCAAGTACTAGATAGGACAGGAAGTAGCAGAATATAGGAATCCATGATTTCATGTCTCACAGAATAAGTATCTACATATTGCAGCCCCATTCCAAGTTAAGTAAGAAGCTTTACTTACGGCAAGAGACCAGGATAGTGGAGACACCAAGCAACACAAGGAGTACCAGGAGCTTCATGGCGACTAGTAGAGAGAAGGAAACACACAAGATCAAGCTCCAACACTAGGAGAAAGGAAGACTGTTGATTCCAGGGTTTCATGTCATGGGATTATATGTACAGAGCGCACCAATCAGAAGCTGCCACAACCTGGTAAGTGAGTAACAGGAAAGGATGGGAAGCAGAACAAATGAGAATGAACCACACAGCCAGAGGCCATTTAGAAAGGTCACGATTTCAAATCCTTGATTCTGACAATATAGGTGTCCAGTCAGCTGTTGTCTAATAATATTCTGGCTTTTCTTGTTTGAGACATTGGGCTTCCATACTTTTAGACTCCTTCCAACAAACTTGAAGACGTCCATGCAGTATTCTTTGTTGTCTGCACTGCTCCCTTCAAAACAGCAGAAGTTAGAAACTTACAGAATCTTCACCTTTATGTCTCCTTCAAGGGAGTAATCGTGGTAGAGCAGCTGAATCCAAGTGTTATCCAGTCAGGCAGGCTGTGCAGTCTTCAAACCATGGTGTTCCCACTGTATATTCAGTGAGTGTCATTTGATCACACAGGGAGTGTGAGCCCAAC
Source organism: Onychomys torridus (assembly GCF_903995425.1). Lineage (NCBI taxonomy): Eukaryota > Metazoa > Chordata > Mammalia > Rodentia > Cricetidae > Onychomys > Onychomys torridus. The sequence goes on from NW_023412996.1 coordinate 3,207, forward strand.
ACTTGATTTCAGCAATTCTTGTAAAATATTAAAAAAAATCTAAGAGCAAAAGGACAGGAAAACAAATTAGCGTATTTAATGACTGTATCCACTGAGTCAGTTCATTTGTTAATCTATCTTTCCTTCCTTCCCTCCCTCCCTTCCTCCCTTCCTCCTTCTTTCTTCCTCCCTTCCTTCCTTCCTCCCTCCCTGTTTCCCTCCCTCCCTCCCTCCCTCCCTCCCTTCCTTCTCTCTCCCTCCCTCCCTCCATCCCTCCCTTCCTTTCTCTCTCCCTCCTCCCTCCCTTCCTTCTTTCATCCCTCCTTCCTTCACTCTCCCTCCTCACCCTCTCTTTTTTTCCTTTTTTTTCAATTTGTTTTGTCTTTAACATGGAATTTCTCATAGCCAAAGCTAGTTTTGAATGCCAGATTTGTCCCTACCTCTACTTCTTATGTTGAGATTAAAGGTTTGTATCATTTAATCCCAGACTTAAAATTATGTCTGGCACTATGATAGATACTAGGAAAATTGTAGAAAAATGAAGCTCAAAAAATACTCCTAAGCTAGACATACATTAAACAATAATAACAAAGCAAGAATCCAAAAGCCAAATCAAATGAAATCAAAACAACAAAAAACCCCCAAAAACTACACTGGAAAAAAAGAAACAAATAATGAAGGGATAAAAAAAATCAGTGTGGCAAACATGAAGGAAATATTTCATTCAGCAATATGTGTACACCATTAAAGGATGGAAAGGACTATGTGGGGGGAGAAGACCTAGGAGGGAAGGAGGAAAACAGAGGGCCATGGAATCTATGTGTTATGAGCGTGCATGTGGGGACTGTGTGGGAGAAGGGAGGCATCATCGAGGGGTCAGAGAACAGTGTGGGGTGTGAAAAAAAGAACAAAGCACAGGACTTCTGAGTAAAGTGGCAGTTTAGGAAGCCCACAGTGTGTCCTATGAAAGAAAATAGTATTATGAACAATAGTTTTTATTCCCACAGGAGACTGAAGAGAATATGAATCTGCAAAGAAACAGGAAAGGAAGTAACCATGCCCAGCTGCATCATGCACCTTGGGTTAATGTCCATGGAACTGCCCAAGAGGAGCTTCAGCTTTTCTCCTTCCTCCCTTTCCCACCTCACACCACTCAACAGCACAAATGCTACAGGAACCAGATGGAGAGAGCTGGAATAGGCTGTGGATTCATGACCAGGAGCTGCAATCACAGTGGGCAGGGAGAAGCAAGATGAGAAGATGGAGGTTGAAGTACAAATGTGCAGTCTGAAGCTGTTACCTGTCATGTCTATAGTTCTGCTTCTCTCCGAAGAGCACTGCCTCCCTTCTGCCATTGTTTTTTCCATCTGGCTTAGTTCAATTAATATAATATAGTCTAGCTATTTCTATTGGCACAGATAATACAATTTTGTTCTTTTTATGGTAAAATAATATTCCATTATGTATATTTTCTTTATCTATTTATCTGTCAACTGGTTCTGGATTGTTTATCTATCTTAGCTATTATGGAACAGAGCTACCACAATAATAAGAGTGCAGGTATCTCTGATTCACATATTTAATTTCTTTTGGTTGTGAGTGTTGCTGTAGTTTGATAGCTGGTTCATGTGGTATTTGTATTTTTAGTTTTTTTTGAAAATCCTTTAGACTGTATTCTATCATGGTTATACTAACTTGTGTTTTATTGCATATTATGGTCCATTTTTCCCTGTACATCCTTGCCATAATTTGGTAATTTTCTGTTGATATTAACCATTTGAGATGGGATGATATCTCACTGTGGTTTTGACTTCTATTCCCAGCTAGGGATATTGGTTACATTTTAATAGTGTTGACCACTGGTATATCATCTTTTGAATATGCCTATTCAGATCATTTACTATTTTTTAATAATATGATTTTATCATTATTGATTTTCCAATTTCTTTTATAGTCTCTATGTTACTCTTTTGTAAGATAGTTTTAAAATACTAGTGGGGCAGTGGTGGCAGACACCTTTAATCCCAGTACTCAGGAGGCAGAGGGAGGTGGATATCTGTGAGTTCAAGGACAGTTTGATTTACAGAGGGAGTTCCAGGACAGCCAGGGGTACACAGAGAAACACTGTCTCAAAACACACAAAAAACCCCCAAACAAAACAAAACTATTTTTCTCTTGTTCTGAAGCCAGTGAGATGCACTCTGCTTGATTTCTCTGCTGGGCAGAAGCTTCTCTGTGTTATATAATTTTCTTCATGTTCTGGCCATCAAGCTTTAGTCTAGCCACATACTGCACTCCTACATTTCTTGTATCTTTTGTCCCAAATCTTGTCCAAAAGCCTGTGCTAGGTTTTGGTTTTAATTTCTCATAAACATCAAAGAACTTTCATTTGCTTTGAGACATTAAAAACTGAGCAAATGCATATGTTACTAGGGCAAGTTACTCTTTAGAGTTAAATATTGTTTTAAAATTTATTTTATTTAATTTATTAGTGTGTGTGTGTGTGTGTGTGTGTGTGTGTGTGTGTGTGTGTATTAGAAAACAACTTGCAGGATATTCAGGGCTCTCTTACTTTACCACGTGGATCCTAGGGATTAAACTCCTGTTGTCAGGCTTTTGTAGAAAGCATTTTTACCCTCTGAGCCATCTCACTAGACCAGAGTCAATCATTTTCAACATATGAAATCTGAATTTTTGATATGAAAATACGTTGCTGTCATTTTTATAATCTACCTTTGGAGAATGTTCACAAGATGATAGAAGTTATATTAGCTAGCATTTATTACAAAGTCACAAATATATCAACATATCAGCACTTGATATTGCTATTCTTTTAAAAATATATCTTCATTTTTATTTTAAAAAATTATGTGTTTGACATGTGTGTGTAGATGCCTGCATAGGACAGAAGGGGATGTCAGATTCTGGAGCTTGATTTCTGTGAGCCTCTGACTTGATTACTGCATCTGAACTCCAGTCCTCTATATAAGAAGTATACTATCTTAACCATTAACTCATCTTTCTAGCACTGAAATTGTTACTCTTAAAAAACAAAAAACAAAAATCAACCAACCAACCAAACATAAAACAGTACTAGTAATGTCTATTCTTCAGACTATTGATTTAAATAGAATAGTATTAAGTTCAATTAATCTTATTAAAAATAGTTTAGAAATAAAACCTAAAAAATAATGTACTATGTGAAACCCTATTATGACAACTAAACATATTTTCTCTGTAGCATGAGTTTGGAGGTCATAGCTGAGTTCCTGACTTACAGCAATATGCATGGGGGACAGCTGGCATACATCGTTACCTCCAGAATGAACACGGAAACAGGATTTGGAAAGGCAGATCAATATGTTTTGAGAACATTCTTAATGAAGAGATGACAACAGAACCCTGGCATGGTTGATGAGGAAATCTTCAAGTCACTGAGTTTGCCAGTCAGGACAAATTAAGTTTGGCTAAGGTCAAGCAGACTCTGCACTGAGATCAGGAGTCATAATTCTGATAGTCTCTGCATGTTGAAGAGAAATTTATTTCTGAGAAAGACATTCTGCTAAGATCAGCTTAACAACTGATCTCATCTCATTGTTTCAATGTATAGAAACAATGATTGTTACCATCTTTCTGCCTTTGCTTAGGTGGGAGAGCAAGGCCTTTGTCAGATCAGCTCAGTAGATGACAACTCAGGAGACCCACTTCCTGCTAGGCAAAGCAAACAGTAGATGGCTCAGCCTGAAACACAACAAATTAGATTTAAACACTTTACCCATTCATTTTCTCTATTTATTTAAAAAACTCTTACATATCTACTATTTATTAATTTGTAGATGAATAGTTGACACTTGGGTGAATAGTTTATTGAGTAACTTGTAAAGTCCTACCCTGGTACCGGCAGTGTAGGCAATGATGCTAAGAAAATGCATTCACTTTTATGAAAAAGAAGATTGTTTTTTCATTACCCATTTCTCTTGTTTCTTCCATAATTCAGGAGAAATGGATATCTACAGATATTTCCTGGTGTCAAGAACTTGCATGGCCTCTGTGGAGTGCTTTTACAGTGATGGTACTGGTGGCCTTCATACAAAACCACCCAGGCTGAAATCCTGAGCATTTAGTAGGCAGCTGTGTGCAGTTGGAATATTTAGTGTTTGCTTAGGATTGTAAGTACTTTCTGAAAACTGGCCCTGATCAGTGTTTGTGCTGTAGGTATATTCTGGAGCTATTGTACCTGTGCTTGCTAAACAGATCCTCTGTCTGAACCCAACCCTTTTGGAGATGTATCCTGTCTGATTGTGAGTAGTGCAGCTTCTATGGTTTCCATGTGACTCATTTTGAAACCAAGTTATGTTTCAGTGGTACCAAATATGTTAAGGAATAATTAATTATTATAAGAAAATGAGTTTACATTCTTTCCACTGCCCACAGAAGACATGTTCTTGGGATTCATATCTGTCTGGATTTTGAGTGTTTCCAATTGCACTGTATATCCTGAAACAATTGACAAGTTGGTATCTATTTTAGGGAAACAGTGGCATGTAAGCTTTGGCTTTTTCCTCTGGAGCCTGTGGTTATTGACGCTGAAAGCCAAAATGGAGACTCTTCTGGAAGAGTAGCCAGTGCTCTTAACTGCGGATCCACTTCATTCCATTTCTTTTTCTTCTCTTTGAAATACCCATGCTTGGCTTTGTGGAATGGGTGGGCCTAAAATTACAGCTACCCAAGTCTTCCTAGCAATCTCCAGACTTGAAGACAGCCTGATCCCATTATATCCTTGTACTTTTATAACCTATTATTCCAATTTGCTTAATTGGGATGTTTTGATGATACTCAGAGTCCTATTTTGCTTTTTATTCCTATGATAAGACACCATGACCCAAAGCAACTTGGGGTGAGAGAGGGCTTATATCATCTCACATCTTACAGTTTATCATGAAGGGGAGTCAGGCAGGAACTCAGGGCTTGAACCTGGATGAAGGACCTGAAGCAGAAGCCAGGGAGGAGCAATGCCTACTGGCTTATTCTTTACAGCCAGCTCATCCTATTTTTTGTTTTTTTTATACAAACCCAGGACCACTTGCCCAGGAGTGGCACTGTTAATAATGGGTTAGGCCCTCATCTATTAAAAGATGTCCCATAGACATTCCTGCTGGCCAGTCTGGAGTTAGCATTTTATAAGTTGAAGTTCCCTTTTTCCATATGACCCTGGCTTATGTCAGGTTGACACAAAGTCTAAGTAGCTCACTCATAAATAGTGTTTGTGGTGGTTTCTGATGACTTGTTTCTTTGGAAGTGGCTGGGTCCCTAAGTTACATGATAAGTAAATAGTCTGCAGGGCTTGGTGACTGTGTTTTGCTGGGGCTGTCTGACAACTTGATTAAGAATGTCTGACAGAAGCTTAGATTCCAGTTCATCTAAAGATGGATTTGGTTTTCACAGCTGCAGCTTGTCACTTAAAGTCAGTTTTGAGCCCAGATGGTATGAGGACACCTGGCCAATTTGAAAATACGGCTGGTTCAGTGCCTGGATACTGTCAGTTATTTCCTTGTACCCCAATTGAATATTTCTGCCCTAAGCTATATAGCCTGGCAGTAATTATATTATTTTTCTTTTCTTTTTTCTTTCTTCTTCTTTTTTCTTTTCTTTTCTTTATTTATTTTTTTCCGAGACAGGGTTTCTCTGTGTAGCTTTGCATCTTTCCTGGAACTCACTCTGTAGACCAGGCTGGCCTTGAACTCACAGAGATCCACCTGCCTCTGCCTCCAGAGTACTGGGATTAAAGGTGTGCGCCACCACCGCCCAGCATTAATTATATTTATTTATCTTATCTTATTTATCTATTTTTGGAAGGGTCATGTGTGTGCCACAGTGTGCATGTAGAGGTCCTAGGTCAACTTGCAGGAGCGAATCTCTCTCTTTTCACTGTGTGGGTCCTGAGGATCAAACTTAAATCCTCAGCCTTGATGCCAAACCCCTTTACCTGTTGAGTCATCTCATTGGTCTATACAATGAAGTTCTTTGCAAAACTTTAGACACACAATGTGGTCTATTAGATACATAGTCAATATGTGGTAGTGTGATCTTAGTTCTTTTGTTAGTCCCAAATCATAAATTTTTACATGTTTTCCAGTTTCATATTCCTAGGAGAAAAGCCATGTTAACTTATAAAGGTTGGCCTATGCAATATTTTACACATAGTATTTCTAATGACTGACCCAGGAAATAGTTTGTTTTGGTGTTTCCCTAACTGATAGAGACTTTTTTTTTTTCACATATTCAAGTATAAAAGAAAGATTGTCATTTTTCTCACCATGTTAATAATATTAGCATGCTTAATTTTCTTCAGAAACTTAACATCTCTCACACTTTTTCCTAGAATAGAACTTTCTCTTTACCTCCTGTCTAGCCAACAACTCCCTAGAATCTTGCACATATTATACTCCAGTAGTCAATCATTCTCTATCTGTATTATGGTTTTGTGTAGGTTCATCTTGTAAAAGCAGTGCTGCTAGCTGAAATGAATTCTTTCTTCGATATAAATGTAAATACATTTGAAAAATTCATTTTCTCTCTTGTTGCTATACTGGTGACAGATTTAGCATTATTAAATAAGGCTCTTCCTCAAGATTATGGAGATTTGTGTAATAATGGCAAGAAGGAATCTGGCAAGGAAACACTGCTTCCATTCTTAGGGATATTTGGCATCTATGTCCCTTCTCTCTGAGGAGGGTGGCCCTGTAGGACTGCGTGCAAAGACAACATGCAGAGCTGGCTGCCTGGGAAAAAAGCAGGGGCTTGGTGAAGCCAATGATGGTAACCTTGCAGTCCATTCCCACTGATTACCTGCCCATGTTGCCTATCATTTAGATTTTTGTTGTTACCGCATTATTCAACTTCTTAGATCAAATACTGTTTTGTCACTTATTTCCTGCCAAGTTCTAAGTTACTACACAATAGTTACTTTTATATGTTATTAGAATGTGTGGTTGAGGGATTTGGAAAAGTCACCTAAGGCATTTGTTGCCTTTTGACTGTGTATGTGGCCATACATGGCACTATTTGAAAAACTGAAGGTGGAAATCATTTGGAGGCAACTTCAAACACATTTCTATTGTGTAATCTGGGGCAACATTATGGTTGAGTTCAGATTTAAATCTTCAGGAGTTCTGTGTCCTTTATTTGAAGCACTGATGCCCTTGGTTTGGAGGATTCAGGTGTTCAATAAAGAGCAGATACAATGTTTCCTTATGTCATTAAATAATTATTAATACATTTCTGTAAGTCTAAATTTTTTCTACCAGAGTTTAACTATACACTAAGTGAATAGTAATAATAATAATGATAATAATATAATAATAATAATAATAATAATAATTGCTTTTGTTTTTGGTAACAAAGTCTTCCTACATAGTTCAGATAGTTCAGTGGCCATCCCTGATTTGGGTCCTTGTGCCTCAGACTCTAGAGATCAGGCATTACAGGCACATATATCACCATGTTTATCCCAGAGTGCAGGTTTTAATTCTTTAAATCAAACATACATTTAATGCTCTCTTTTCTTTAAAAATATGTCTGGTATTATTTAGCTTTGTCTTAGAAATGTCTGCAATCCACAATTCATCTTACATCACACACATCACATATTAATTTTAAGTGTGTTGTTTCATGTATTCTTTATTCCGGAATATCTTATACCTGTTTCATCTCTAAAGACATTTACAAATTTAAGCCCATTGATAAAAATGCTCCCTGTTTGAGTTTTATTTGAAGACTCATCATAATTAGGTCAAGTTACATATTTTCAGTGAGAGTTCTACCTAGAGACAGTGGTCAATAGGCAAGGGGGTTGGTAATCTCTCACACAGCCCATTTGTATAGATTTTCAGCATTTCTTCAACTCTCAGTGAAATTTTCCCACTCTCTGTTTTTGGACCAGAAAAGATTTTTTGTTGAAAGGACCTGTTCTTGAGATTTTGCAAGTTTTTTTTTTTTTTTTTTGCTAGAGAACCATTTGTTTTTATTAAGAGCTACAATTCCAACTTTGAAATGAGCAGTGAGTATTAGCACTAGGTTCAAACCGCCAGAATTTCCTTAAGGACGGAGCAGATCACTGAATAAATATTTCAAAATGCAGAAATAGTCATCAGCCAGTGTGATGAGAAATCACTGACATGGAAAGTGTCAAGGTACAGGGTAGTTGAGCAGGAAGAGGTACAATTCTAAAACATTTTAAGGTCATCCTAGCATTGAATCCAGAATATTTACTCAGGGAATAAAGAAGGATGTTCTTGTGATGTGGTGGCAGATGTCCACAAATTTCAGGGGAAGGCAAATAACTGGGGTGTGAGGCAGAACAACGAGTTGCCTTATGTTCTCCTCAGGGTTATAGGGAGCCTGCCAGTGTGTTTAGAAGGATCTTTTTCTGTGTGTCTCCCTGAAAGTCTCATATACTGAATAATTATTCTACAGCTATTGCCGCTGCTAAGAGGTATTTGGATCATGTGTATTTTACCTTAGCTAATGAATTCACTAATGAATTCATAGCTACCTGGACTACTAGTTGGTGTATGTTGGAGGAAGCAGTGTAGTCAGATTTTTCTTGTCCCAACTGCCAGTTCCCAAATAACAGACACAGAGTCTTAATATTAATTTTAAATGCTTGACCAATAGCTCAGGCTTGTTATTAGCTAACTTTTACATTTAATTAACCCATATTTTTCATGTCTGCTTTGCCACGTAGCTTGGTACTTTTTCTCAGTAGGGCATGCCTATCTTGCTTCTCTCTTTGTCTGCTGGTGAATCCAGACTCTGCCCTTCTTCCCCTCAGCATTTTCCTAGTCTGGCCCTTCTGCCCAATCTCTTTCTGCCCAGCTATTGGCTAGTCAGCTTCTTTAGTAAACCAATCACAATGACATATATTCACACAGTGTAAAGGAATATTCCATGAAGTAGTCACTGGGGGTGTGTCTTTGAAGGGTCAATCATGTGCCCAGGGTCTTCCTTCTGCTTCCCTTATGTCTCCTATACCACATGTCCCCCCCTCCCCCATGATGTTTCACCTCACTTCAGGTCCCAAAGCACTGGAGCTAGCTGAACTTGGCCTGAAACCTTTGAAGCTGTTAGCCAGTATAAACCTGTCTGTTAACATTATTTTTCTCAGGCATTTGTTCCAGTAACAGAACATAACCTAGCGCAAGGAGGAAAAAATAATGGAATATTCTTAGAAAGACAGGAAAGCATAGATAGTATAGTAACACAAGATTTTATTACTTTGACTATTGGCCACATGGGAGAACATTTGTTATTTTTTCAAGATTTTTGTTTCTTTGTTTGTTTGGAATAACCATTCAAAATTAATGGGAGTAAAGCTGTTCATGGTGACATAAAACCTATAATCCCAGCACTTGGGAGGCAGAGGTAGGAGGATAGCAATGAGATTGAGGCCAGCTACATAGTCTCAAAAATAAATAGCACAATTGAGTTTCAGCAAAAATAGTAAATGGATTAAAAAAACTTATTTTTTTAATTAAAAAAAACTGAGGTGAATGATGATGGATTGAAGAAGGAATGACATATTGATTGGAAATAATTTTCCTTAACTCTTAAGATTCCACTTTAGAGCAATCTTTTTATTTAGGACAGGATGTTCCTGACTCTCAAACAATGGACTAGGACCTGGAGCTTTTTGGGAGGAAACTAATCTGAAATTTCACTGCAAAAATTGCCTTAAGGTTTACTAGGACAGCTTAGTAATGACTGCTTTCCTGTGGGGAGCTTCTGCGTTCTGCTGGAAGGGCATACTCCTTTTCAGTAAGTTTGTATAACCAGATTTCTGCTGATTGTATGATCCTTGAGGCTAACTGAACATTTTACCACTTATATTAACTGTTACAACAAATATTTGTGTGTTTGTATATCAATGGCCAAATTTTCCAACTCTTCTAGTTTCTGCTCTGTGGCCAATAATAAATCCTGATGCCTGTACCAGAGTCAGCATCAGAGCAACAGCTTTTGCGAAGAATTCATTAGATTCATCCCACTTTACACACCAAGTGCAGATTCTGGGCTCCCCCATTTATTTGATCTATGGGCTATAAATATATACTATGTTTATAAGGTCTCTATTTCAAGACCTGAAGTAGACAATGCATAGTTCTAATATATCAGATAATAATAAAGCATTGGATTCCTGCCTGCTTTCCCTTTCTTTGTCAGTTTAATGTCATAAAACATAGGCTGGGCTTTTAACTTCTAAGATGTTATCCATATCCTGCTGAGTCATTGCTTCCTAGGTAGACCTATGCTACCATCAGCCAATACTTTAGACAATGGTTTCCCATCTTTCCTCTGGCCTACTACTTAATGTTCCAATTGACCTGAATCTTATTTCATCATTCATCTATCTAGTCAATCGTTACTTCAATTACACATTTATCAAATTTGTACCTAGTTTTGAAACTCTTTTAGGACCTGTGAAACAGTTTTTAGCAAATCAACCTTTATTTAAATCAAACATACATTTAATGCTCTCTTTTCTTTAAAATATGTCTGGTATTATTTAGCTTTGTCTTAGAAATGTCTGCCAATCCACAATTCATCTTACATCACACACATCACATATTAATTTAAGTGTGTTGTTTCATGTATTCTTTATTCTGGAATATCTTATACTTGTTTCATCTCTAAAGACATTTACAAATTTAAGCCCATTGATAAAAATGCTCCCTGTTTGAGTTTTATTTGAAGACTCATCATAATTAGGTCAAGTTACACATTTTCAGTCAGAGTTCTACCTAGAGACAGTGGTCAATAGGCAAGGGGGTTGGTAATCTCTCATACAGCCCATTTGTATAGATTTTCAGCTTTTCTTCAGCTCTCAGTGAAATTTTCCCACACTCTGTTTTTGGACCAGAAAAGATTTTTTGTTGAAAGGACCTGTTCTTGAGATTTTGCAAGTTTTTTTTTTTTTTTTTTGCTATAGAACCTTTTGTTTTTATTAAGAGCTACAATTCCAACTTTGAAATGAGCAGTGAGTATTAGCACTAGGTTCAAACTGCCAGAATGTCCTTAAGGACGGAGCAGATGACCGAATAAATATTTCAAAATGCAGAAATAGTCATCAGCCAGTGTGATGAGAAATCACCGACATGGAAAGTGTCAAGGTACAGGGTAGTTGAGCAGGAAGAGGTACAATTCTAAAACATTTTAAGGTCATCCTAGCATTGAATCCAGAATATTTACTCAGGGAATAAAGAAGGACATTCTTTGATGTGGTGGCAGATGTCCACAAGTTTCAGGGGAAGGCAAATAACTGGGGTGTGAGGCAGAACAATGAGTTGCCTTATGTTCTCCTCAGGGTTACAGGGAGCTGCCAGTGTGTTTAGAAGGATCTTTTTCTGTGTGTCTCCCTGAAAGTCTCATATACTGAATAATTATTCTACAGCTATTGCCGCTGCTAAGAGGTATTTGGATCATGTGTATTTTACCTTAGCTAATGAATTCACTAATGAATTCATAGCTACCTGGACTACTAGTTGGTGTATGTTGGAGGAAGCAGTGTAGTCAGATTTTTCTTGTCCCAACTGCCAGTTCCCAAATAACAGATACAGAGTCTTAATATTAATTTTAAATGCTTGACCAATAGCTCAGGCTTGTTATTAGCTAACTTTTACATTTAATTAACCCATATTTTTTCATGTCTGCTTTGCCACGTAGCTTGGTACTTTTTCTCAGTAGGGCATGCCTATCTTGCTTCTCTCTTTGTCTGCTGGTGAATCCAGACTCTGCCCTTCTTCCCCTCAGCATTTTCCTAGTCTGGCCCTCCTGCCCAATCTCTTTTCTGCCCAGCTATTGGGCTAGTCAGCTTCTTTAGTAAACCAATCACAATGACATATTTCACACAGTGTAAAGGAATATTCCATGAAGTAGTCACTGGGGGTGTGTCTTTGAAGGGTCAATCATGTGCCCAGGGTCTTCCTTCTGCTTCCCTTATGTCTCCTATACCACATGTCCCCCCCTCCCCCATGATGTTTCACCTCACTTCAGGTCCAAAGCACTGGAGCTAGCTGAACTTGGCCTGAAACCTTTGAAGCTGTTAGCCAGTATAAACCTGTCTGTTAACATTATTTTTCTCAGGCATTTGTTCCAGTAACAGAACATAACCTAGCGCAAGGAGGAAAAAATAATGGAATATTCTTAGAAAGACAGGAAAGCATAGATAGTATAGTAACACAAGATTTTATTCCTTTGACTATTGGCCACATGGGAGAACATTTGTTATTTTTTCAAGATTTTTGTTTCTTTGTTTGGAATAACCATTCAAAATTAATGGGAGTAAAGCTGTTCATGGTGACATAAAACCTATAATCCCAGCACTTGGGAGGCAGAGGTAGGAGGATAGCAATGAGATTGAGGCCAGCTACATAGTCTCAAAAATAAATAGCACAATTGAGTTTCAGCAAAAATAGTAAATGGATTAAAAAAAACTTATTTTTTTAATTAAAAAAAACTGAGGTGAATGATGATGGATTGAAGAAGGAATGACATATTGATTGGAAATAATTTTCCTTAACTCTTAAGATTCCACTTTAGAGCAATCTTTTATTTAGGACAGGATGTTCCTGACTCTCAAACAATGGACTAGGACCTGGAGCTTTTGGGAGGAACTAATCTGAAATTTCACTGCAAAAATTGCCTTAAGGTTTACTAGGACAGCTTAGTAATGACTGCTTTCCTGTGGGGAGCTTCTGCGTTCTGCTGGAAGGGCATACTCCTTTTCAGTAAGTTTGTATAACCAGATTTCTGCTGATTGTATGATCCTTGAGGCTAACTGAACATTTTACCACTTATATTAACTGTTACAACAAATATTTGTGTGTTTGTATATCAATGGCCAAATTTTCCAACTCTTCTAGTTTCTGCTCTGTGGCCAATAATAAATCCTGATGCCTGTACCAGAGTCAGCATCAGAGACAACAGCTTTTGGAAGAATTCATTAGATTCATCCCACTTTACACACCAAGTGCAGATTCTGGGCCTCCCCCATTTATTTGATCTATGGGCTATAAATATATACTATGTTTATAAGGTCTCTATTTCAAGACCTGAAGTAGACCAAATGCATAGTTACTAATATATCAGATAATAATAAAGCATTGGATTCCCGCCTGCTTTCCCTTTCTTTGTCTATTTAATGTCATAAAACATAGGCTGGGCTTCTACTTCTAAGATGTTATCCATATCCTGCTGAGTCATTGCTCTAGGTAGACCTATGATACCTCACAAATACTTTAGACAATGTTCTCCATCTTTTCTCTGGCCTATTACTTATCCAGAGGGCCTGATCCAGTTGGGGGCTCCACAGCTTTTGGTTCATAATTCATGTGTTTCCATTAGTTTGGCTCTTTGTCCCTGTGCTTTTTCCAATCTTGGTCTCAACAATTTACACTCTTATAGTCCCTCCTTTTTCTCGATAATTGGAGTCCTGGAGCTCCACCTGGGGCCTGGCAGAGGATCTCTGCATCCATTTCCATCATTTATTGGATGAGAGTTCCAGCACGGCAGTTAGGGTGTTTGTTCATCTGATCACCAGACTAGGTCAGTTCAGGCTTTCTCTCAACCATTGCCAGAAGTCTACAGAGGATGTATCATTGTGGATTTCTGAGGACCTCTCTAGCACTTTGCTTCTTCCTGTTCTCATGTGGTAATCATTTATTATGGTCTGTTATTCCTTGTTCTCCCTTTCTGTTCTTGATCCAGCTGGGATCTCCTGCTCTCCTAAGCTCTTTCCCTCGAAACTTGTCCTTCATTATTCCCTCTCTCGTTCATGTTGTTCATGTAGACCTCATCCATTTCTCTGTCACTGGGCAATCTCTGTGTCGTTCTTAAGGTCCTGTTTTTTTAGGTAGCCTCTCTGTAGTTGTGAGTGGCAGACTGGTCATCTTTGTTTTAAATCTAGTATCCTATTATGACTGAGTGCATACAATGTTTATCTTTCTTAGTCTGGGTTACCTCACTCAGGATGATTTTTTTCTAGATCCATCCATTTGCCTGCAAACCTCATGATGTCATTGTTTTTCTCTGCTGAGCAGTACTCCATTGTGTATATGTACCATATTTTCTTTATCCATTCTTCAGTTGAAGGGCATCTAGGTTGTTTCCAGGTTCTGGCTATTACAAACAAAGCTGATATGAACATAGCTGAGCAAATGCCCTTGTGGTATGACTGAGCATTCCTTGGGTATATGACCAAGAGTGCTACAGCTGGGTCTTGGGGGAGATGGATTCCCAATTTTCTAAGGAAGCACCATATTGATTTCCAAAGTGGCTGTACAAGCTTGCATTCCCAGCAGAAGTGGAAGAGAGTTCCCCTTGTTCCACATCCTCTCCAGCATAAGCTGTCTTCTGTGTTTTTGATCTTAGCCATTCTGACAGGTGTAAGGTGGTATCTCAGAGTCATTTTGATTTGCATTTCCCTGATGACTAAGGATGTTGAGCAATTCCTGAAATGTCTTTCAGCCATTTGAGCTTCCTGTTTTGAGAATTCTCTGTTTAGTTCTATAGCCCATTTCTTAATTGGACTGTTGGGCATTTCGATGTCTAATTTCTTGAGTTCTTTATATATTCTGGATATCAGCCCTCTGACAGATGGGGGGTTGGTGAAGACCTTTTCCCATTCTGTAGGCTATTGCTTTGTCTTGTCGACCGTGTCCTTTGCCCTACAAAAGTTTCTCAGTTTCAGGAGGTCCCATTGATTTATTGTTTCTCTCAGTGTCTGTGCTACTGGTGTTATATTTAGGAAGTGATCTCCTGTGCCAATACATTCAAGAATACTTCCTACTTTCTCTTCCATCAGCTTCAGAGTAACTGGATTTATGTTGAGGTCTTTGTTCCAGTTGAAGTTAAGTTTTTTGCACGGTGACAGATATGGATCTATTTGCAGTCATCTACACATTGACATCTAGTTTATGCCAGCACCATTTGTTGAAGATGCTTTCTTTTTTCCATTGTACATTTTTGGCTTCTTTGTCAAAAATTATATGTTCATAGGTGTGCGGGTTAATGTCAGGGTCTTTAGTTCAATTCCATTGGTCCACATGTCGGTTTTTTTTGCCAGTACCAAGCTATTTTTATTACTGTAGCTCTATAGTAGAGCTTGAGGTCGGGGATTGTAATGCCTCCAGAGGTTGTTTTATTGCACAGGATTCTTTTGGCTATCCTGGGTTTTTTGTTTTTCCATATGAAGTTGAGTATTATTCTTTCCAGGTCTGTGAAGAATTGTGTTGGTAATTTGATGGGGATTGCATTGAATCTGTAGATTACTTTTGATACGATCACCATTTTTACTATGTTAATCCTGTCTATCCATGAGTATGGGAGATTTTCCATTTTCTGACATCTTCAATTTCTTTTTTCAGGGACTTAAAGTTCTTCTCATATAGGTCCTTCACATGCTTAGTTAGAGAGTAACCCCAAGGTATTTTATATCATTTGTGGCTATTGTAAAGGGTGATGTATCTCTTATTTCCTTCTCAGCCTGTTTGTCTATTGTATATAGGAGGGCTACTGATTTTTTGAGTTGATCTTGTATCCTGCCATTTTGCTGAAGGTGTGTATAAGCTGCATCAGTTCCTTGGTTGAATTTTTGGGGTCACTCATGTATACTATCATGTCATCTGCAAATCGGGAAAGCTTGACTTCTTCCTTTCCAATTTGTATCTCCTCAATCTCCTTATGTTGTTTTATTGCTCCGGCTAGAACTTCAAGTACTATATTGAAAAAGTATGAGGAGAGGGGACAACCTTGCCTTGTTCCTGATTTTAGTGGTATTGCTTTGAGTTTCCATTTAATTTTATGTTGGCTCTTGACTTGCTGTAAATTGCCTTTATTATGTTTAGATATGTTCCCTGTATTCCTGATTGCTCCAAAACCTTTATCATGAAGGTGTGTTGGAGTTTTTAAAATGCCTTTTCTGTGTCTAGTGAGATGGTCATGTGGTTTTTTTTTCCTTTGAGTTTGTTTATATGGTGTATTACATTGATGGACTCTTGTATGTTGAACCACCCTTGCATCCCTGGGATGAAGCCTACTTGATCATGGTGGATAATTGTTTTGATGTGTTCTTGGAGTCTGCCAGAATTTTATAGAGTATTTTTGCATCAATGTTCATGAGGGAGATCAGTCTGTAGTTCTCTTTCTTTGTTGCATGTTTGTTTGGTTTAGGAATCAGGGTAGTTGTAGCCTCATAGAAGGAGTTTGGTAATATACCTTCTGCTTCTATTGTTTGGAACAATTTAAAGAGTATTGGTATTAAGTCTTCTTTGAAGATCTGGTAGAATTCTGCAGTGAAACCATCAGGTCCAGGGCTATTTTTGGTTGGGAGACTTTTTATGACTGATTCTATTTCCTTAGGGGTTATTGGACTATTTAAATGGTTTATCTGGTCTTGATTTAACTTAGGTATGTGGTACCTATCCAGAAAATTATCCATTTCTTTTAGATTTTTCTTTAGATTTTCCAGTTTTGTGGAGTAGAGGTTTTCGATGGTTCTCTGGATTTCCTGTTGTCTGTTGTTATGTCCCCCTTTTCATTTCTGATTTTGTTAATTTGGATGCTCTCCCTCTGTCTTTTGGTTAGTTTGGATAAGGGCTTGTCTATCTTGTTGATCTTCTGAAAGAACCAACTGTTTGTTTCATTAATTTTTTGTATTTTTTTTTATTTCTATTTCATTTATTTCAGCTTTCAATTTGATAATTTCCTGGTGCCTGTTGTTCCTGGGAGACTTTGCTTCTTCTTCTAGACCTTTCAGGTGTGCTGTTAAGTCACTAATGTGAGATTTCTCCACCTTCTTTATGTGGGCATTTAGTGCTATGAATTTCCCTCTTAGCACTGCTTTCATAGTGTCTCATAAGTTTGGGTATGTGGTTTATACATTTTCATTGATCTCTAGAAGTCTTTAATTTCTTTCTTTATTTCTTCCTTAACCCATTGGTGATTCAGTTGAGCATTATTCAGTTTCCATGAGATTGTAGGTTTTCTGTTGTTGTGGAAATCTAACTTTAAACCATGGTGGTCTGATAGAACACAGGAGGTTATTCCAATTGTTTTGAATCCGTTGAGATTTGCTTTGTGGCCAAGTATGTGGTCGATTTTAGAGAAGGTTCCATGGGGTGCTGAGAAGAAGGTATATTCTTTTTTGTTTATGTGTAATGACTGTGATATCGATTAAGTCCATTTGAGCCATTACATCAGTTAAGACCATTATGTCTCTGTTAAGTTTCAATTTGGCTGATCTGTCCAGAGGTGAAAGTGGGGTGTTGAAGTCTCCCACTATTAATGTGTGGGGTTTTATATGTGATTTAAGCTTTAGTAATGTTTCTTTTACATAAGTGGGTACCCTTGTGTTTGGGGCATAAATGTTCAATTGAGACTTCATCTTGGTGGATCTTTCCTGTGATGAGTATGTAATGTCCTTCATCATCTCTTTTGATTGATTTTAGTTTGAAGTCCATTTTGCTGGATATTAGGATGGCTATACCAGCTTGCTTCTTAAGACCATTTGATTGGAAAGTCTTTTCCCAGCCTTTTATTCTTAGGTAGTGTCTAACTTTAAATTTGAGGTGTGTTTCTTGTATGCCGCAGAAGGATGGGTCCTGTTTTTTTACCCATCCTGTTAGTCTGTGTCTTT
This sequence comes from Onychomys torridus, assembly GCF_903995425.1. Taxonomy (NCBI): domain Eukaryota; kingdom Metazoa; phylum Chordata; class Mammalia; order Rodentia; family Cricetidae; genus Onychomys; species Onychomys torridus. Next base: position 20,878 of record NW_023412996.1, read on the forward strand.
TTATAGGTGACTTAAGTCCATTGATATAAAGGGATATTAATGACCAGTGATTGTTCATTCCTGTTGTTATTTTTATTTTTTGGTGGTGGTGGTGTGTGTACTTCTCTTCTTTGGGGTTTACAGCTGTCTTGTTATCTATTGCCTGTGTTTTCATGGGTGTATCTGCCTTCCTTAGGTTGGAATTTTCCTTCTAGTACTTTCTGTAGGGCTGGGTTTGTGGATAGGTATTGTTTAAATCTGGTTTTGTCTTGGAAGGTCTTGTTCACTCCATCTCTGATGATTGAACGTTTTGCTGGGTATATTAGTCTAGGCTGGCATCCATGGTCTCTTAGTGTCTGCATTATATCTGTCCAGGTCCTTCTGCCTTTCAAAGTCTCCATCAAGAAATCGGGTGTCATTCTGATGGGTTTGCCTATATAAGTCACTTGGCGTTTTTCCTTTGCTACCCTTAATATTCTTTCTTTACTTCTGTATGTTTATTTGTTTAATTATTATGTGTCGAGGGGACTTATTTTGGGGGTCTAGGTGTTCTATAGGCTTCTTGTATCTTCATAGGCATTTCCTTCTTTAAGTTGGGAAAGTTTTCTTCTATGATCTTGTTAAATATATTTTCTGTGCCTTTTAGTTGGTATTCTTCTCCTTCCTCTATCCCTATTATTCATAGGTTTGGTCTTTTCATGGTGTCCCAAATTTCTTGGACATTTTGTGTCATGATTTTGATGGCTTTAGTCTTTCCTTTGACTGATGAATCTATTTCTTCTACTGTATCTGCAACACCAGTGATTCTCTCTTCCATCTCTTGCATTCTGTTGGTTATACTTGCCTCTGAAGTTCCTGTTCATTTACTCAGATTTTCTATTTCCAGCCTTCCCTCTGCTTGTGTCTTCTTCATTTTTTCTATTTCCCCTTTCATGTCTTGGAGTGTTTCCTCATCTTGTTCAATGCTTTTTCATGATTTTCTTTCAGGCACTTAGTGTTTTTTTCTGCTTTATTTGTCCTTTCCTCTAGTTGTTTATAGCATTCTTCCCAATTTTTGTTTGTCTGTTCCTCCACTTTATTTTTGATTTCTTCTATATAAGGCTCTAGCATCTTCATGATGTTTTTTATAAGGTTGCTTTCTTCTGCTTCTTCCATTCTGTGATGATCAGGTCTAGCTGTTGGTGTAGGGCTAAGTTCTTGTGATGCTGTATTGCTCTTTATTTTGTTGTATGTACTTCTCCCTTGACATCTGCCCATCTCCTCATGGATTCATTCTTGTTCTTATCAGTGTACTTGGTCCAGAGGGAGTTGACAGATTTAGGGAGCCTCTCTCTGGTCTAGATGGAAGCTCTGTGCCAGATGGGAGCTCTGGCCCAGATGGGAGTGCTCACCGGCTGAGAGCTGGGGGCTGGTCTCTGAGACTCAGAAAGTTGTTGGGGTCTCCATATCTTGTCTAGATGGGAGCTCCAGGGCAGGATGGGAGCTGAGGGCTCCAGTCCAGATGGGAGTTCCAGGGCAGGATGGAAGCTGGGGCCTGGTTTCTAAGTCTTAGGAAGTGGCTGGGGTCTCTGGCAGATGGTTGTGGGGGCGGGGTGTGGAGGTTTTAGGGTCCATCAGAGGGTCTTGGAGAGGGGGAATCTTCCCAGTGGGGTTGGGAGCATCCTGCCCTATGGCCATAACCTGGAGCCAAATTGGGCAGCTCTTCCCAGGGCTGGGACCTAGGTGCAGGCCTCTCTGGGTGTGAGTCCTGGCACTCACTTCTGGTCCAGATGCGAGTTCCAGGGCAGGATGGAAGCTGGGATGGAAGTATTCTTTTAAAATTCATTTGAATATTCTTTAAATAAAGTATACATTCTTATAATTATTATTTTGAATTATTTGTTGTTTTATCTACCCACCCTCATTACCCTCATAACTATTGAATATCTTTATTTGTTACATTGTCTTGTTTTTTTCTAATTGTTGAGTTTCTGCATTGGGATTTGCAAATCTATGGTTATTTCCTTTTTGATATTTTTAACATCACCTATATTCTGTCATGTGAATTATTTGAAATGTTCAATTGAGCTAAGATTATAACAGGGATTAGATGTCATTTGTCATCACTGGACTGATGGTATATAGCTCAGTAGCTAATCTTTCACTTCATATGGTGTAGTGATATTGTGTTCCCCAAAATATTATGCACCCTAACAAACTTATCTGGGGTCAGAGAACAGAGCAGCCACTAGATATAGAGGTGAGAAAATGGTGGCACACACACCTTTAATCCTATCACTTGGGAGGCAGAGATCCATCCAGATCTCTGTGAGTTTAAAGCCACACTGGAAACAGACAGGCATGGTGACTCATGCCTTCAATCCCAGGAAATGAGCCTTTAATCCCACGAAGTGATGGCAGAAAGCCGAAAGGTATATAAGGCATGAGGACCAGGAACTAGAGCTGGTTAAGCTTTCAGGCTTTTGGGCAGCAGTTCAGCTGAGATCCATTTGAATGAGGACTCAGAAGCTTCCAGTCTGAGGAAACAGGATCAGCTGAGGAATTGGCAAGGTGAGGTGGCTGTGACTGTTCTGCTTCTCTGATCTTCCATCATTTACACCAATACCCAGCTCCAGGTTTGTTTTTATTAATAAGACCTGTTAAGATTCATGCTACAATGTGGGCAGGTGGTTGGCCCGATTTCCAATACATCTCTGTGACTAGAATATTAACTTCAGAAGCAATAGCAGTAGATAGACCTGTTAGTCAAATAACAATAGTTAAAAGATTACTTCTTCAGCTTCAATAACTATTGAGGAACAATGGAATAAAGACAGTGAAACACACACAAAAATATTAATTACTAAGGTTAGAAACTGAAGGGAGGTCAGTTAAGCAAGGATGAGGATTAGTTTTATATCAATTGAGAAAAAATGAGAATTAAAGTAGATGGAAGTTGTAGTTGCAATAGTGTTAGTATTCTCTAAGTTTAAATGTGATTACTGCTGTGGAAAACTTTGATTAAGATGTAAAAAGAATTGAGGGTGGAAGAGAGAAGAAATTAGATAGGAATGAGGAGGGGAAGTATATGGAATGTATGTAGGAGGAATAGTAGAGACTATATCATAGTATAGGTATCATACAGAAAAGTCTCAAAATTAAATTGAGCAACAGAAAAACTAAAGCAGAACCATTATGAGAGATTTGTGTAAGAGTTAATATTTAAAACATTGTAAAAATGCTATCAAGTTCTGGAAGGTATTTTTAGAGATACCATGTACTTGAGTCATAGAACATGGTGAAATCGAGCTGGTACTGACTTGGAAGCTTCATCCCTACTGGCTAGCTTTTACAGTGCTGAAAGGTGTGATGCAAGATACTAGAGGAGAAAAGTAATCATTGATATTACCCACCTGTCAATTCTGTCAGCTATAGAAATGACTGGCCTGGCAAGACATGTAGACACTGATGGAATAGTGACATGAACATTGTGGAAGGGTCTTATCTTATTCTGATTGGATTGAAGTCCTTCCCCACAAGATGAAACTGATACCTGGTACCATTAATGGGTTAAGAATCTGTGGCTTGACAGGACATAGTCCCTAACAGAGGATCTAGTACTATTATTTTGCTAAAATGTCACAGAATATAAACTAACTCCTAATGACTTTTTGTTATAGCCATAGATCAATGTACCTTTCAATCCTCATCTGAAAAGCTTACGTTTGTATTAGATGATGAGCAACACAGTGACCATCAGCTGCCCAAGGTTCCCCATAAGAGACTGCCAAATGTTCAGTCCCAAAGGGAACATAAATAATCCATCCCTTCTCTAAGACAAAGGGATCATTGGGGAAGAAGGGGCAGAATTAATTCAAGAGCCAGAATTGGTGGATGGCTACAAGAAAATATTATCTACTGGACACAGAAGAAAACATATGAACTCAGTGTTGGGGACAGAATGTACAAAACCTGTATGAGACAAATCAAAATCAAATTCTAACATGGAGAGGGGCTTTTGGCATATAATTCCATACTAGTCATGGGGCTATTTAATGTTTTTTGCTCTGGGAAAGAGAAAGAGAGACAGTTAATTTTTATGTTTCATTGAAAATATTTTTCATGCAATATATTCTGATCACAGTTTCCCTTACCTCCTCTCCTTCCAGATCCTACCCATCCCTCCCCACCCACCCAACTCCACCCCTTCTTTTGCTCTCCCATTAGAAAACAAACAGGCAAATAATAAACATACCAGAATAAAGCAAAACAAAAAAGAAAAGCAAAAAAAATCAAAGAAACACACATGCACAAAACCTAAAAATTCACAAAATTTTAAAAACACAAAATTCAGAAATATGAGACAATCAAAAGACCAGTAAGATATTAAAAATGTCCTGCTGTGGGATGTCTTTCTATACACTGTGAATATGCGTTGCTCTCATTGATTGATAATAAACATGTTTGGCCAATGGTGAGGCAGAATAAGGTTAGGTGGTACAGTCAAATTGGAGATGGAGGTAAATAAAGATGGAGACTAGAGAGACATGAGCCAGCGGCTGAAGAAACAACTTGTAATGGGACACAGGTAAAGTCACGAAACATGTGGTGATACATAGATTTGTAGTTATGGGTTGAGTTTAGTTATAAGAGCTAGCTAGCAAAAAGCTTGAGCCATAAGTCATGGCCATACAGTTTCTAATTAATATAAGCCTCTATATGATTATTTTATAAGCAGCTGTGGTTCACGGGGCCAGAAAGGATCAGAGAAACCTTCCAACTACAATGCCCAAACAGCATTATAATATAAAACAGTTCTGAAAATACCACTGAGTTAATTTTAGGTTGATCTGCTGCTGTGCATGGGGCCTGCCATTAAGTGTGGTTTGTATACCCAGTAAGACTCCATTGGAGAAAACTAATTTTTTTCTCTATAAGAGGTTGACAATTGTAAATATCATCTATGTTAATTATGGGGACTTTGTCCACTTCCCCTCTAAGCACTGGGATACCATCTGGCTTGGATCTGTGCAGGCCCTGTGCCTGGCTGTATAGTCTCTGTGAATTCATATGTGCATCTGTCTTGTGTCTCTGGAAGGCACTGTTTCCTTGGTGTCTTCCATCCCCACTGACCTTACAATCTTTCTGCCTCATATCTTGAAGAGTTACTTGACCCCTGGAAGGAGAGGTTTGATAAAGCCATCTCATCTAGGACTGAGTGTTTCAAGTGAGAGACATTTTTCTGTAAGAATGCACACTATAGTAAGTCTAAAACTCCCTAGTGGAATATCCCATGTTCAAGTATGTTTGAGTAGCATAAGTTGGTCTTGACATTTTTTTTTTAAAGGTATAAAGTTGGGAGGATGAGGAAAGTAGGAAAATTTGGTGTTGGAGAGTGAAAGTGATCAAAACATACTGTATGAAACTGTCAACTAATAAAAAAGTTATAGATAATAAAGAAAATAAATTAAAGAAAAATAGATAAAAAATCATGTCTGTCAGAATTTCTTCTTGGGGATAAGGCTTTAATTCATGTCCTCCTTGTTTAGCAGTTTGCATCAACTCTGCCTCCCTCTTAAACTGTACACAACAAACATGCTGAGCTTCTGGGATGTGTGACTTCTCCAATGGGAGCCCAGATCACCTCACTCCAGCTTTTCTGTATATATGTCTGCTCTTTATTCATTGCCTCAGCCCTCTAGGTAGGTCAATTCCTGGAGTCATGGAAAGCAGAGCATCTTCTCTGCATCCTTATTGCTGTCTCTTTCCTTCTCTGGCACAGTCCTCACTTCTGCATTCACATCACACACATTTCATTGCCCTTTCTTTTCCTCTTTCACTCCCTTTAGTTCTCTTCCTTTACTCCTATAGTTCTGCTTCTCCTTCAATGTCCTACACATATTAACGATGAGACTTCTTCCTTCCTATATGCCATATTGTACCTTTCCTTTCTTTCCCATTTCTTTCCATGCTTTTAAAATGTATATATGGCTTATGGTGTTTATGCACTTGGTTTTCTGCTAAGTTTCTAGTATCTATCAAAATATCTAACACATAATCATGCTCTATAAATGGCACACTTCTGCAGTCTCAACACTTAGGAGATAAAGGCAAGGTGAGTATGAGTCCAAAAGTAATTTTGTTCACAGGATCTCACGTGTCAAAGGAAAAAAAACAAAAAAATACTAATAAATGAGCTCAGTGGATACAATTGTGGTGGTACTGTGTTCCCCAAAATATTGTGTACCCTAATAAACTTATCTGTGGACAGAGGCTAGAAAATGGTGGCACTCACGCCTTTAATCCTAGCATTCCAGAGGCAGAAATCCTTCTGGATCTCTGTGAGTTCAAGGCCACATTGGAAACAGCCAGGCATGGTGACACACACCTTTAATCCCAAGAAGTGAGCCTTTAATCCCAGGGAGTGATGGCCAAAAGAGAAAGATATATAAGTCATGAAGACCAGAAACTAGAAGCATTCAGCTGGCTAAGCATTCAGGCTTTTGTGTAGCAGTTCAGCTGAGACCCATTCGGATGAGGACTCAGAGGCTTACAGTTTGAGGAAACAGGATCAACTGAGGAACTGGTGAGGTGAGGTAGCTGTGGCTTGTTCTGCTTCTCTGATTTTCCAGCATTCACCCCAATAACTGGCCTCAGGTTTGATTTTATTAACAAGACTCTTTAAGATTCCTGCTACATACAGTCATTAAAAATGCTAATTTGTTTCTCTATCCTTTTGCTTTTAGATTTTGAATGTTTTACAAAAATTGCTGAAATCAAGTGTTGGGCTCACACTCCATGTGTGATCATATGACACTCACTGAATATACAGTGTTTGAAGACTGTACAGCCTGCCTGACTCTGGATAACATTTGGGTCCAATTGCTTTGCCATGATTACTCTCTTGAAGGAGACATAAAGCTGAAGATTCTGTAAGTTTCTAACTTCTGCTGTTTTGAAGGGAGCAGTGCAGACAACAGGAAGACTGCATGGACATCTCCAATTTGTTGGAGGATTCTAAAAGTATGGAAACACAATGTCTCACACAAGAGAAAGCTAGAAGTTATAGACATGTGTGTTGTCAGAATCAAGTATTTGCCAAAAATTTGAAGTCATGACCTTTCTAAATGGCTGTGTGGTTGATTCTTATCGAATCCACTTCCAACCCTTTTCTGTTGTGCACTTAACCACACTGTGGTATGCTCTATGCATATAGTGCCATGTGTTGAAACCCTACTTTCAGCAGTCTTCCTTGTTCTAGTATTGGAGTTTGATCCTGTATTCTTTCTGCTCTTCTGCTTGTCACCATGAATCTCCTAGCACTCGTTGTGAGGCTTGGTGTCTCCACTATCCTGGTTTATTGCTGTATGGAAGTAAAGATTTTCTAACTTTCATTTTGGTGTATAATACAAAAATTCCTCCTCTTGAGGTATGCATTTCTGGGTCCCTGCATCTTGGAACATTCTGTTATTGATAGTGCCTGATTACATCTCCATTTTAAATTTAAATTAGTCTCTTTTAGAATAATGTTCATTATTATTCTGATTATTTACGTGGGAGTTCATGTATGCCAAGCACATGTGGATGTTAGAGACAACTTATAGGAGTTAGTTTTCTTGTTCAACTGTGGGATTCAGCTCATGTCATCAGGCTTGTGGGATATCACTTTTACTCACTGAGTCTACTTGCTGGCACCCTTGACAGGTCATTATAGGTAGAGTTGACTCCTCCTAGATTCCTAATCCAGTCCAGTTTTTCCTCTGTTCTAAAAATGATACCCAAGTGCACTGTTAATGTCAATAGGTATGTCTGAGAAGGTAATTAGACTTATTTAAGGAGTTCAAAACTCGCTACATATTAGAATTCTAAGATTCTCTTATTTTTGCATTTGCTTCCCTCAATTTGTCTGCTCAGGACTCAGGCTTTCCAATTGAGGATGTCTGTTCTAGCATTCACACTCTCCATCCTATCAAAACATTGCTCAAGTTCTACTGTCTTATTTTGTTTCTTTTCCTTCAAATGACATGGAAGCAACTGCTTCTTCAGACACTTTTGATGCTGGTGAACCTGAATGCCCTCCATTATTTTCCTGCTATTACCATTTTCCCTTTCCAGTCTCATGGCAACCAACTTCCATGAGGATATTCTAAGATATAAGGAAATTTAAGAATAGGCAGGAAAAAATACCCCTTTTCTTGTACAATCCATTTTGAACGTAGATATCTTTTCATTCCTCATATATTCATGTATTAAATTGAGCCTCTGACATGAACTTAGGAGCTCTATGTATTATTGATTGTTCTTATGCAGTAGGCAAAGACTATGAGATGTATTATATGTGAGTTCATGGAAAACCTTTCACAAGTTGAAGGACTGAGTGTATGGCTCATGTGTAGAAAAGAGAGTAATTAGTACTGGAACAGATAACAAATTCCTTAAGATGCTTTGGAATACAAACTATAAATACCAGAAGGACCAGAGTTCGAAGAGCCTACCTTATGAGAGATACCACCTTACACCTGTCAGAATGGCTAAGATCAAAAACACAGAAGACAGCTTTTGCTGGAGAGGATGTGGAGCAAGGGGAACTCTCCTCCAATTCTGCTGGGAATGCAAGCTTGTACAGCCACTTTGGAAATCAATATGGTGCTTCCTTAGAAAATTGGGAATCCATCTCCCCCAAGACCCAGCTGTAGCACTCTTGGTCATATACTCAAGGAATGCTCAGTCATACCACAAGGGCATTTGCTCAGCTATCTTCGTATCAGCTTTGTTTGTAATAGCCAGAACCTGGAAACAACCTAGATGCCATTCAACTGAAGAATGGATAAAGAAAATATGGTACATATACACAATGGAGTACTACTCAGCAGAGAAAAACAATGACATCGTGAGGTTTCAGGCAAATGGATGGATCTAGAAAAAATCATCCTGAGTGAGGTAACCCAGACTCAGAAGTACGAACATGGTGTGTGCTAACTCATAGTAGGATACTAGATGTAAAACAAAGATGACTAGACTGCTACTCACAACTCCAGGGAGGCTACCTAGAAAATAGTACCCTATGAAAGACACAAGGATTGCCCAATGACAGAGAAATGGATGAGATCTACATGAACAACCTGGATGACAGTGGGAGTAATGAAGGGCAAGTTTCGAGGGAAAGAAAGCTTAGGGGAGTAGTAGATCCCAGCTGGATCAAGAACAGAAAGGGAGAACAAGGAATAATAGACCATGATAAATGATGACCACATGAGAACAGGAATAGGCAGAGTTCTAGAGTGGTCCCCAGAAATCCACAATGATACATCCTCTGTAGACTGCTGGCAATGGTCAAGAGAAAGCCTGATCTGACCTGGTCTGGTGATCAGATGGCCAAACACCCTAACTGTTGTGCTGGAACTCTCATCCAATTACTGATGGAAGTGGATGCAGAGATCCTCTGCAGGGCCCCAGGTGGAGCTCCAGGATTCCAATTGTCAAGAAAGAGGAGGGACTGTAAGAGTGTAAATTGTTGAGACCAAGATTGGAAGAGCACAGGGACAAATAGCCATACGAATGGTAGTACATGAATTATGAGCTAGGGGCTGTGCAGCCCCCAGCTGGAGCAGGCCCTCTGGATAAGTGAGCCAATTGAATAGTTTGAACTGTTTGGGAGGCACCCAGTGGGACCCGGACCTGTCCTTAGTGCATGAGCTGGCTGTTTGGAACCTGGGGCTTATTCAGGGACACTTTGCTCAGTCTGGATGGAGGGGACTGGACCTGCTTGTACTGAATCCATCTGGTTTAAATGAAGTCTTGGCCCTGGAGGAGATGGGAATGGAGGGGAGGGGCTGGGAGAAAGGTGGATGTGGGAGCAGGGAGGAGAGGGGAACCCATGGCTGATGTGTAAAATTAAAACATAAATATAATAAATAAAAAAAGGAGAGGGAAATAAAGAAAAAAAAAGATACTTTGGAATGAGGGCATTGGGACATATATCAGGGTGGGTCCAAACAAAATAGTGGTCTGTGCTTTGCTGCTATTTGCAATGGCCAAACCCTGTTAGTCTCAGAATGATGTGTACTTCCCTTCTTGGAGTTGACACTGGAGACTCTTGCCTGGGGGATTTCTTTACTGGTTTTGGGCAGTAGTTCCTGTGAGGAGTAGAAATATTTGGGTTTGATTTTGTGCTCATGTCTGGTATAAAGTACTGGTTGTCTTTTGTCAATGTCATTACCCAAAGGAGAGAAGCCTCATACTTTTGTGTTCCAGCAAGGGTGGGTCCAGGAAGAATGAGGCTAAAGGTATGATAGAACTGATGAATTCAGAATAAGGAATGGATGTTCATTCTTGGGTGGAACCAATTTCCTTCTAAACAAGAGCCCATATCTCAGTTGGAGATTTTACTACTAATCTCAGCTGCATCTGTAGATAGCTCAGTTGATGAAGCTCACAAAGGCTAGAGATGGTGCTCAAACTGGTGAAGAGGAACTCACAGGGTCTGCTGATGGACCTGAAGATGTTGTGAACCTGAATTCTCTGATGATTGCCTTGAGACAGGTTAAAAAAAAGGCAACAGGTTCATTTCATCTAAATGTGTACTTTAGTGTCTCTTGTATTCCCTACATTCTCAATGACCATAGTGAAGTATATTTTAGGGGAAGGAGGTAAAAGTAGAGGGGGAAGGGAAAATGAGAGGGGATAGAAAAGAAGAGGGTGGAGGGATGGGAGTGGGAGGGACTTATAAGTAAACTGCAAAAACTCTGGGTTTGGTGTCACAGGTTTCAGCACTAAAATGTTAGTAAATTGATGGCTGAAACTGCAAGGAGACAGTTCAGCCCTAGAGGGTTAGGTATTCCTGACACCTCGAGCTACTTAGAACAAGAGCTCTGCCCTGAAGATGTCTCAGACACCTGAAGCTGTTTAGCATAGCTGTGATGGCTGAACTGGAGATGGTTCAGCCCTAGAGGGTGAGGTATCACTGACACCTCAAGCTACTGAGAACAAGAGCTCTGCTCTGAAGGTGTCCTGGACACCTGAAGCTGTTTACTACAGCTCTGATGGCTGGGATCACAAAGAAACAGCCCAACCTTGGAAAGGAAAGTTTTCTGACTTCTTGGGAGAGTCAGGCCTGGAACTGCTTCAGCAAGGAAGGGTTTCCTGACTCTTTGGGAAAGTCAGGATATAATAGCTCAGATCAGAGCCATCTGTGCCCCTGTCCAACTGACTTGTGAAATCAACCAATCACAGAGCAAGATAGCAGAATCCTGGCCCTAATGCCCAGGACCAGGGAAAGAAACAGCCAGTGTTTGGGACCTGAGCCAGAGAAATGAACATTTTATCCCCAAACCCAGAACCCAGGAAATATGCCCTGACTCTGAAACTAGTACCAAAACAACACTTTTGGCCCCTATAGTCAGAGTCAGTGAAAGAAATGTGCCCTGGCCTTAGAGGTAGTGTCAAAAAGCCAAGAAAGGCCAGTGAAAGAAACACAGTTTGGCCCTGAAATCAGGGCCATCTCTGCTCCTTGCTCATAAAGCTGGCCAATCTCTGGGCAGAAAATAAACTAACCAATTGCAGTTGTATATAAACTGCCTTACCCTGGTAGAGGCAGCTACTCTCCAGGACTCCTCCTTCCCATATAAACCTCTTTTTCAAAAGAGTATTGGGTGAAGACCTTCATTGACAGTTGAACAGAAGAATCATGCTTGGACGTCCCATAGTTGACTGAGCAAGGTGGAGCTGAACAGAAGAACCTTGCTAAGATGTCCCATAGTGGCCCGAGGAAGGGGGAGCTGGTAACACTGAGCCAGAGATTGTGGCTCTCCAGGAGAGGAGCAGGATTGATGTGTCCTGCTCTGTGATTGGTTGATTTCACAAGTCAGTTGGACAGGGGCAGAGATGGCTCTGATCTGAGCTAAACTATGTTTCTTTCACTGGCTTTATCTGAGCTATCCTTCCCCTAATTCTGGGCTCCAGGGTCAGGGTGGGTTTCTCTAGCCAGCCCCTTTTCCCTACAGGACTCTTTTTTCATTTACCTTGTTTTTAATTGTTTGTGTTCTTACAAATTAATACAAAATATAAATACCAGAAAGACCAGAGATTAAAGAGCCTACCTTATCAGTTTTAACTGCATCTTTCTTAAATAGTAGGATTTATTAGAAAGAATATATCTTCAGTAGACATCATTTCTGGCATTATTCATTGTCATTTAACAGGGTTCTACTTGTGTATTTTCTATTAATGTAAATATTCTGTTTTCTATTATAAAAATAGAAACAGAAAAGGGCATGCTGATGCTGCTTTTTAGGCAGACTGAGTACAATACAGGAGACTTCTAAGAGTTTGCATTCATAATGCTGTATATTTTTCTATTTTAGATTTTGTGATTCCAACCCTTCAACTTAAGCTAATACCAATTATTTTATTTTATATTCTAAACATATGTCAGGCATCATATTTATAAAATTCAGATATCTGATGTGGTTTAAATTTCTAAGAAATTATTCTAGAAATAAAGTGTAAAATGAAAGAATGAGCTTCCAATGAGCAGCTTTTCTCTAAGAGAAAGGGCAGTGATAGAGGATGGTATTTGCCCTCAGAGGATGTGGTGCTGAGGAATCTTCTCCAAGAACTGCCTTTTCTCTGTCTTATCAGGGCTGTTGTTTGACATTTTGCTCATTGATCTTTACTGGGCAGATGCTGAGTGAGTGTATGGTCATAATTTTCTTATCAGAGAAGCTGGATTGTTTTGTGTATTAATAGAAAAAAATTAATGCTAATCACTCTCCTTTTGAACCTTGTAAATGCCCAGCCTTATGACTCCATCCTAGTCTGCATATCTAAATATTTTGTATGGGAAATGAAATTTGGGCTTTTAAAAAATTATATTTTGGTGACAGACTCGTACTTTGGAGACCAGAACTGGCCTTGAATTTTTCATCCTCCTGACTCAACCTCCTTGGGTTGGGATTCCAAGCCTCTGCCTCTTCACTCAGCTGAGTTTTATGATTGAGGGAATTTTTTTCTTTCCTTTTTAAAATTATATTTGTGTTTTAATTTTACACATCAGCCATGGGTTCCCCTGTCCTTCCCCCCTCTCCCCTCCACCCCGACCTTTTCCCCATCTTTTCCCCTCCATTCCCATCTCCTCCAGGGCCAAGACTCCCCTGGGGATTCATTTAAATTTGGTGGATTCAGTACAGGCAGGTCCAGTCCCCTCCTTACCAGGCTAAGCAAAGTGTCCCTGTGTAAGCCCTAGGTTCCAAACAGCCAGCTTGTGCACTAAGGACAGGTCCAGGTCTCACATCCTGGATGCCTCCCAAGCAGTTCAAGCTATTCAGTTGTCTTACTTATCCAGTGGGCCTGATCCAGCTGGGGGCTCCACAGCCTTTGGTTCACAATTCATGTGCTTCCATTCATCTGGCCTTTCATCCCCACGCTTTTTCCAATCCTGGCCTCAACAATTCACGCTCCCACAGTCCCTCCTCCCTCTAGACAACTGGACACATGGAGCTCCACCTTGGGCCTGGCAGAGGATCTCTGCATCCACTTCCATCAGTTATTGGATGAGAGTTCCAGCACAACAGTTAGGGTGTTTGGCCATCTGATCACCAGACTAGGTCAGATCAGGCTTTCTCTCGACCACTGCCAGCAGTCTACAGAGGATGCATCACTGTGGACCTCAGGGGACCTCTCCAACACTCTGCCCACTCCTGTTCTCATGTGGTCCTCATCCATCATGGTCTACCATTCATCGTTCTCCCTTTATCTTCCTGATCCAGCTGGGAACTCCTAATTTATTTCTCTTATTGAAAATAGATGCTTTTCTCATACAATATATCCTGATTATAGTTTCCCCTCCCTCTTCTCCTCCCAGTTCCTCACCACCTCCCCTCCCCTCTGGACCCACTCACTTTCTCTTATTAGAAAAGAACAGGCTTCTAAGAGAAATAAATGTCAAAATAAAATATAATATGATAAAGCAAAAATCATCATATAGAAGTTGGACAAGCCATCCCAACAGAAGGAAAAGAGTCGCAAGAGGAGGCACAAAAATCAGAGACCCACTTGTTCTCATACTCAGGAGCCCCATGAAAACACTAAGCTAAAAGCTATAATATATAAGCAGAGGACCTGGGGCAGACCAATGTCTGCACTGTGCTTACTGCGTCAGTTTGTAAGTTCATATGCACTTTAATTAGTTGATCTAGATAGCTTTGTTCTTCTGGTGTCTTCTGTCCCCTCGGACTCATAAACTCTTTTTGACTCCTCTTCTAAGGGACAGGTTCGCTAGAGATCTCCAATTCTCTCTCTCTCTCTCTCTCTCTCTCTCTCTCTCTCTCTCTCTCCCCATGTAATGTCTGGCTATGAGTCTCTGATCTGTTTCCATCTGCTGCCAGAGGAAGCTTCTTTAATGGCTGAATAAGGCACTGGTCTATGATCTTTGAGTATAGCAGAGTATCATTGAGTATAGCAGAATATCATTAGCAATCATTTTATTGATACATTTAAAACTAGTAGTGTTTGGTTTTACCCTAGGCCTCTGGGCTATCTAGTCTCGGGTTCTTGGTTACCCAAGTGTTGTTGGTTATGGGTTCTTTCTCATGGTGTGGCCCTTAAGTCAGATCCAGCATTGGTTAGGTACTCCTATAAGTTCTTTTCCACCACTGCCCTAACATATTTTGCAGGCAGGACAGATTGTAGGTCAAAGGTTTTGTGGTTGAGTTGGTGCCTTCCCACAAAAAAGACACTAGAACATAGGTATGAAGGCACAATGTAGTCACCAGCTGGACTTCTCTATATTCATTGAGTTGTATGGGTGTTGTCTTTGTCAATGAGGCCCCACTGTCAATTTTCAGAGAACAATCTATTGTCTTAACAACATCCTGGATTGTTTGGGGATTTCCATATGACCCCCTTAGCCAACAACTCAATTGAATGCAACCTAATCCCAAGAGATTAGGGATAAAAGGGACACACCAAAGCACAATAAAGGCATTTTACAGTGAGCCTATAGCCAACTCCAAATTTAATGGAGAAAAACTTAAAGCAATTCCAGTAAAATCAGGAACAAGACAAGGTTGTTCAGTCTCTCCATATCTATTCAATCTTGCAGTCTTAGCCTGAGCAATAAGCCAACTAAAGGAAATTAAATTTAAATGTCAATAACTACATCCACTGAGTCAGTTTATTAAAAATTTTTTATTTGTTTGTTTTTGACACAGGAATTCCTATAGCTAAGCAACTCTTGATCCTCCTGCCTCCACTTCTTGAGTACTGGGATTAGAATTGTACGCCACCACCTTTCGACTTAACACATGTTGATATAGTGTAATTATGTGTCATATACAATAATAAATGTAAGAAATATAGTAGTGACCTAAATAGATGCCTCAGTGGTGGCAGAGGATGCTCTTCCAGGTTCCTGAGTTTTACTCACAGAGTTTTGTTCACAGTATCTATATGGTGGCTCACAACTGCCTGTAACTCTAGTTCCAAGGAATTCTGGCATTCATGGAAGTATAGCTAGAAGTTTTCCTGTGTCCTGGCAAGCTGGCAGTCAGGACAAATTTCTCTCACCTGTGGTCCTGCAGTTGCTTATAAAATAATCATTCAGAAGCTTATATTAATTATAACTGCTGTATGGCCACTATCTCAGGCTTATTACTGACTAGCTCTTACACTTAAATTAACCCACAATTCTTATCTCTGTTTAGCCACATGGCTTGGTACCTTTTCTCAGTTCTGCCTTCACATCTTGCTTGTGTCTGGCTGGAGACTCCTTACTCAGCTTTCCTCTTCCCAGAATTCTCCTTGTCTGCTTATCCTGCCTATACGTTCTGTGTGGCTACTGGCCAATCAGCATTTTATTTATCAACTAATCAGAGCTACACATTCACAGTATACAGAACAACATCACCCATCATTTCCCCCTTTCTTCCTATTGAAAAGGAAGGTTTTAACTTCAACATCGTAAAACTACATATTACAAAACAGTTATCAAGAAGGAATTATAGTTATAATATCTAGTCTATTTGTATTTGGCAAAATTAAAGAAAATATTTTATCATCTATCTTATATTTGTGAGTCTAAAGTTTTATAGTGATATTTTATTTGTATTGAAATGTGATTTTATTTGTATGTTAATAAAGTTGCCTTGAGGTCAGAGCAAGCCAGAGCAGAAGCTGGGTGGTAGTGGTGCATGCCTTTAATCCCAGCACTTGGGAGGCAGAGCTAGGTAGATCTCTGTGTGTTCAAGGACACAGCCAGCATGGCAGACACACGTCTTTAATCTCAATACCAACCATAGAAGACCTGGAGGTCTATACAAACAGGCAGTGATGAGGAGTTCATGTGGTTGGGTTTACAACCAATGAGAAAACAGAACAGAAAGTCTATAAAAATAAAGACAGGACACACAGAAGTAGGTCTCTTGAGGAGAGGAAGGACAGCAGAAGCAGTGAAGGGTAAGTTTTTCCGCTCTTGCTCTGACCTTGTGGTTTTTAACTCTGCAACTGGCTCTGTGTTTCTCATTTAACAAGATGGTTACATCTAAAAAGTTTTATATCTACCTTTTCTTTTATCATAACCAAGGAAAACCATAATTCTAACTAACTAGTCTTCAACTACATCGAAGACCTTAGAAGGTTATAATAGTACCTAAGTAAATAAGAAGAACATTATAAGCAACTTCCAAAAATCTAGAATGACAAAGACAGCCGGACAGTTGCCCAAAGTTCTTCTGCAATTTTGGGGCATCCATTCTTCAGCCTATAGGCCTAGAGTCTCTCAGTCAGTTCTCTTTGTCATGTGGAATACTATTCACACAACCGGTGCACATACATACATGGAGACAAATTACCCATATTCTTTAAATAAAAAATTTAAAGAAATTATAGAGAACAAAGCACTCAAATAATTCAAACCATATATCATTTAAAAAATAACTTGAAAAGAAAAAATATAGAAAGGAGAAAATAACACTGTGACATATATGAATAAAAAAAGTTTCATTACAAGTATGTGTAGAACATGAACACAGGTACTAGAAGCAGAAAGGAAAAGATCTAAAGGAGGAAAAAGAGAAGGCAATGCAATGAAAGCAGAAATGAGGCCCATAGTGAAGAAGGGAGGCCATCAACTATAGGAAGAGAAAGAACAGTAGGGGCAGTGAAAAGTATAAACAAAGTATAGGCAAATTAGAAGGACTTCAGTGAAATCCAAGGGAGAAAACAGCCAACTTATTTGCTGGGGATGTTTTTCTGTATGCTGTGAATGTGTGTTGCTCTGATTTGGTTGATAAATAAAACACTGATTGGCCAGTAGCCAGGAAGGAAGTATAGTATAGGCAGGATAAGTAGAGAGGAGAATTCTGGGAACAGGAAGGCTGAGTCAGGAATCACCATCCAGACACAGAGGAAGCAAGATGTGCAGGCAGAATTGAGAAAAGGTACCAAGCCATGTGGCTAAACATAAATAAGAATTATGTGTTAATTTAAGTGTACATGCTAGTCAATAGTTAGCCTGAGCTAATGGCTGAGCAGTTTTAATTAATATAAGCCTCTTTGTATTTGCTTGGGCTTGTGCAGCCACAGGGCCGTGGGAGCTGGCCAGGACCAGAAAAACTCCAGCTACACATAATAAACACAATTTTTGTTCCTATAGGGTATAATTACTGATAATGAAGTGAATAAGCAGATGGTATATCTTCAAAGAAGCTGACAGGAGTTGCTGTAATAGATGCTCAGCTGCACAACCCAACTTGTGTCAAAGTCAGTGCTAACTACCAGCGTACTACTCTCCAATCTATACTTCCCCATCCATGCTGCAAGACCCTGGACACAGGTTACACCAGAACCAGAAGCTGGAGCGAGATAGACTAGGCTTGGAGATAAGACCAGAAGGTAGAATCACCACGTGCAGAGAGAAACATCAGTGCAGATGGAGGCTGAAGTGCAATGAACAATCTGATGCTGACATATGTTGTGGGCTTTGGGACACAATACCCCAAGTAGGACAACATTGCAGAGATTTTAAGCACTCTGAGGCCCTCAGAACAGTCATCCCAGAACCATTCCACTTCCACAGCTACAGGCAAACTGACATGGTGTGTAGAGACCACAGAAGCAGGCCTGTAGGCTGAAGATGGATGCCCTAACATTACAGGGAAATCTTAACTGTCCAGGCATCCAACTTTTTCTGTCATTTCTTAGTTTTGGAAGTTGTTTGCTCACACTTTCTGTTTACTCAGGTAATATTATATCCTTCTCATGTCTCTGATGGAG
>NW_023412997.1:0-8531 GCF_903995425.1 Onychomys torridus
CTACACATAGCTTATAGGTTATCACTACCCATTTTGTGACTTACTTATGTCATTCTATTACTTATCACTCCTGACCAGGATTGCTCACCCGAGGTCTTACATGTTCCTTACACTGAGAATGTTATTTTTGGAAGAATGTGGAAGATATCAGGACCTTAGTTTGCAAAAACCATAGAAAGTTGCACACAGAACATTATTGACCCATTGTGTATGACCAGGAAGTTGGGAATGTGAAGAGTAATGGCAGAAGTGGAGATTGAGACTATAGGATTTCAGTCAAAAACAGACTCAATAAAAATTAGGCTAACAGTCATTTGTGTGATATTTTGGCTCCAAATTCTTTCTTATTCTGTCAATGCCCAGGATATTTATTAATGCAGAATTAAAAAATAATGGGCTAGTTTCTCAAATGGAATATTGAATCTGTTGGAGGGTTATTACCTGATGACTCAGTCAGGTCATCAACAGAAGAAAATAAGTGGGGCATTATTGATAGCCACTGGTAGTGAAAGTCCATGACTGTCTACAGCAGTGACAACTAGTGATCAGAAGGTCAACCTATCAGAACTAAGGGTGCTGTTAGAGGAAACCATCATGCAAGATGTCATGGAATTATGGTCTTTTGAATGAACTCGCTGTTTCTTGTGGTAGACTTCTTGTGCAGTAACAGCTATGAATCACCCCATTTACCATGCTACGTGTACATGTAACCTCACAATTGCATCTCAATCTGGGCTACAACGTTCCCTATATATTTGGGGTAATTGGACAACTGTCTCCAGCTGTGTTTATTTATCATTAACATATATCTGGCTAGGGTCATTCTCTGGACAAAAGTATTTCAACAAACATACCTTTTTTCCAAGGACAAAACTGCTCATAGATAAACATTAGCTCATCTCACTCACAGATAGAGAAAAGAACCCCTAACAATTAAACCTTCAAACCCTTCCCTTCACCTCGTATTATTTACACAAGACCGTAACTTCAGACATTTCCTACTCACATTCCTGGGTGATGTTTTAGCCATTTGCTAGATACTGAGTTAAGGCAGGGGCTTCCCACTGGCTGAAGGAGATTGCCTCCAGGCCAGGCAGGCAATAGGTGCCAAGCTTCTTTCTTGTGCTAGTTAAGTTTTTAATTCCTCCTCAGCCAGGTGATATTCACAGACTTTCTGGTCAGCAATTACTCTGAGTGAAAGCATTTCACTAACCAAATTCTACATGCACTGACATAGGTTCTTAGCCACCTAACATATGTCCCCCTCCCTATCAGAAAGCAGCTGAAGCTGGGATGATTGGGAAAACTGGCAACAAATGCAGTTTACTTTCTTGTGACTTATTGTGACAAGTTTTATCTGTGTAGCCCTGTCTGTTCTGAAAGGAGCTCTGTATGCCAGGCAAGCCTCAAACTCAGAGATCCCTCTGATTCTGGCCCCTACGTCTTAGGATGAAGGAGGGCCAATATTCCTAGTTTTTTTTTTTAAATACAATTGGGTGATGGGCTTGAGATGTAGGTTTTTGTACATGTCAAACATATGTTGTTTTACCGATTTTCAGCTGTATCTTTTACTTTACAATTAGGCAGAGGGTGTCATTCTTTTTCTCAGGATGGCATATACTCAAGACACTCATACTGCCTGAGCCTTCTGAGTCATTGGATAATAACAGGTGCATGACCTTTTTGTGTTGTGTTTTGTTTGAATTTTTAAGTGAATATGAATATTTTACCTCTGTGCATGGATATACATCACATGGATACCTAGTCCTAACAGTGACCAAATGATGGTCTTACAAACCCTGAGGTTGGAATAAGGAATAGTTGTGATCCCCCAATTAAGCAAGGGCAATTGAGCACACCTCCATGCAAAACAAGCAAGGGCACTTTGCTGCTATAACATATCTCCTGCCCTGTGTTGAATTATATTTGATCAACTTTAAATTGCTAATTTTTTAATCTATCCATTTATAACTGTTTGCAGTGCCTTTTAACAAAATCTTATGATGTTCCAGTTTGTATTGGGGCACTTCATGTTCTTAAAGAAGAAAACAGAACTGTAATAAATGCATAACTCTTTGTAGAAACTTCAGTAAAATACTCTGAGTGTGTTCTATCCTTTTTTGTTGATTTTTTGCAATGAAGACATGGTTATTAATGTGTAGTTCTGGCTATTCTGGACCTGATTTCAAAGACTAGATTTCTATTCAACTCAGTGGCCAGTATACCTGCCTCTCCCCTCTTAGTGCTGGAGTTAAAGGTATGAAAATTACACCCAGTCTATGTTAGTATTTATGCGGCGCTAAGAACACGTCCCGAACACGACAAGACCACAGAAGAGTTTTATTAAAGTGGATAGAGGTGACAGGCCTGGGTGAAACCCACACATGGGTAAGGAGAGAAGAAGGGGAGAGAGGGAGGGAGGAGGAGGAGGAGAGAGAGAGACTGAGAGCCTCGCGCAAGATGGGGCCGGCTTTTTAAAGGTTGGGCCGCGCATGCATACAGGGACTCCTGTGGGTACTCCACACATGCTTGTAGATTACATGGCTGCGCACGCGCTTTACGCAACCACGTAAGGCCACAGAGTCCCGGGTACCGCGAGATGTCTGACCCGGAGATGGCTATTCTACACGGGAAATAGTTAGGCGGTCCCCCGGGCAAGCCCAACCGTGTAATTGTCTATCATTCTACCCATCCTATTTTTCATTTCTGTAGTTAGTAATTTTTCATATAATTTCACTCATGTGTACTCTGTACTCTTGATCTGTTTATTTGTCTCTCTATGTTAACAGACATTTCTCTTGCACCCAAAGTCTGTAACAAAAGTTTAGAAAAAAGCACTTTGCCCCATATCCCTCCTACCCAATCCCAAGTTGCTAATTTCTTGCTTGTGATTTTTTCTTATAAAAACTCTCTACACCTGGGGTTTTAGCTGCCACCACATTTCCTTTTGTCTGCCATGCAGTGCCCCAGGCTAAACCTTAGTAAAAGGATCTTAATGTGCCTGCATAGGAAACTGGGGGACTCTGGGGGTTTCACAAAATGGGTACAACAGAAGATCATTCCTGTACCAGAATTAAAGCCTACTTCCATGGTATTTTGTTCTATACTGCACACAACTGAGATATCTAGCCTGAACAACTACTAAATTCTTCAAAATTCCATTGGTAGACAGCCATTGTTTCACTAGCTCTATCACAATTTGTGCAAAATTCTAGTAATTCCACCTCCTATATTCATGGAGAGATACATTCTACCAGTTCTATTCAAATAGAATACCTTTAATAATACAGTTGTGGGTTTTATTTCACCTGCCCACTGAGAAAGTTGTGCTGGCTAACAATGGTGTTTATAAAGACATTCTTCATAGCTTTATTATTCTGTATGTATTAAATTTTCCATGAAGAATATACATTATTATTATTTCATTTGCCAACAATTTGCACTGACTTTCATTCCTGAAAACTCCTTAAGCAATGGAGCCACAATCCAGCTTTCTGATAGGAGAAAGGCCTATTATCTTGTTTGGGATCTAGTTCCTGCTTTCTTTCCTGGTTGTCTAAATTCCCTTGCACTGAAAGACCCCCGGAGAGATCTCCCTTCAGGAGAGACCCCCGGCTCAATGAGCACGCAGCGACCACCGATCAGATGCAACAGCATGAGGTTTATTAAAACACAGGTACCTGGGGCAACCAAGCCTCTCGGAAGACCAGCGCGCCTCTGGGTTGGTGGGATGGGTTTTTATAGCAAGAAGCGCGGGAAAGCATTAGTCAAAGGGTTCTGATTGCATAGTTTAAACAAGGCGCGAATGGTTCTGATTGGACAATTCAAGTGAGGCGCGAATATATAAGCATAAATCAAATGGGGCGTGGATTCAGGCTCAGGGCGGTTTGTGGGTTTCCTTGGTAACCAGATATGTGTGTCGACTCAACCCCTATCTAGAATTCCAGCTGCTCTGGTTGCCTTCTAGCTGAATTCCGTTGTTCCCCTACGTACCTCACAAGCTAGGGGGTTTGCACAACAGGGCAATGCTTATCGGCTATCTGGGCTGCGGTGGGGCCATTCTATTTCCTGGAACTGTCTTTTGTTCCCTTATAAGCCTTGCAAACATAGCATTCCTATAGGGGTGCCGGGGGGTCTTTCAGCACAAGCAGGTAAAAAGTCCATTCAATTCACCAGACCTCAGTTGAAGCCAAGTAACAAACATCTCCTTTTGTTTTCTTAAATCTCTCTTTAGTTGTAAATATTCTGGGTACCCTTCTTCCTGCATAACAGGGATTTACTCCACCCCACACAGTATAGTGGGTTGTATAAGCTAGCTAGCCACATTGTGTCCAGGAGAATGAAGAGGAAGTGCCTATGGAGAACAGGAAGATCTCATTGTCTGCTACTATAGCCAGGGGCTAGTGCTATTGAAATGCAAATCTCTGGTGGTTCAGAAAAGGTCTGGGTCTAGGGTGGAAGGCAAGATCAGGTATCTTTGTGCCGTGCCTTTAATCATAGTGTAACCATATTGTGAGATGCTCTAGTCAGTCAAGCCTCACTACCCAATCAGGTTCTCCAGGCTACCTGCCAATCAGAAGTTGTGTAGGGTCCTTCTGGCTACCAGCTTCAGTCTTGGCTTTGAAGAGAATCTGTCTCCAGTAGTTTGCTGTGTAGCTCCAGTGTTGCTGCAGGGAGATGAACACAGAGCATGGCCAAGCTGGGAAATCACAATATGGTGAGTGAGGGGCTGCCATCCCGGCAGACTCAAAGGAGTGTTCAATTGAGTCATGGGAGTCAGTGTGGTAAGTCCTTCCCTTGCTGGGTGGAAACAAGTGGTCAGAGGCAGAGTTCAGCTTATTCTTGCTTCATGCTGAATTGTGCAGCATCGTCCTGCTCATCCTACATGCTCTAATGTAGATTTTTGTTGTCCTGCATTGTTGTAGCTTGAGTGTAGCATGTTCATAAGAGGTCTGCTGAGTTGTCATTTCTGCGTGGACTTGGATTGACCATGAGCCAGACTGGAGTCTGTTCATCCATGTGGTGACTTGGACAGTAGTCCTTGTCCTCTGAGCTTTCCTGAGTATGGGAATACTCTACAGGAGGATATGATGCTTGAAATATCACTGTCAAGTTGCACACACAGGCACACCTGTGGTGTGTAGCAGGACGGCAGTTTGGAAAACTTCTCGTTTCTAGAAGTTCTGAACATTGCACTCCACTTTCATGTTTGTCTTATAAATGTTACAAATAATTTAGAAACTGGTAGTAAAGATGGTGATGTGGATCATCTTTCAGCAATATGTGATTTGAATGCTACTAACTTTCTGCTACCACCAGCCACGATGGTGTGATATGGGTGACGTTTAGTTTTAGGGGACAAAAGAAATTTCTAATATGCAGAGATTTCTTATGTGTGCATAGTGTTTGGTGTGTAGAAAGGGCAGAATCCATATTTTGTTCCATAAACCATGTGAAAGGAAGTATTCATAACCTTTAAGCAGTCTCTGTATCATGATTTGGGGAACTGGTTGTTCAAAGAAAGCTTCCTGCATGCCATCACTTATTCTGTCTTAAACTACTTGTTTACTTTTTGCTATTACTATTGCATATATATTTATATGTCTATGCACATGAATAATTATGAGATACTGAGTCCATTTGGTAATTCTTCTCTTTATATGATTTCATGCTAGACCACTTTATTTTTTGGAAAATCCACCTTGGGAAAAATCAATTCTCACCCTCAACAGTCACTAGTTTCCTGTAGTATTTGGTCTGGGGAGAAGGTCTCATGAGATCCACCTAAACCTTCTAAGTTAGTATGTGTACTGGCCAAGTTTTCTCCTACACCTGAGATCTTCTTGCAGGGCCCAGTGTCTATCTACTGTGCCAGATTTGGCTTTGGGTTCATAGTTCCTGTATTATTCCTGCTTGTTATATTCTGTAAGCTGTTTATGACCCTTGCAGATATCTAGATAATTTTGTTGAGCAGTCCAGATAATCCTGTTCAGTAGATTGTGGTTTATAGTTGAATTAAATCCATTGGTATTAAGGGATATACATGACCAATGATTGATAGTTCCTGTTAGTTTTTGGTGGTAGTGTGTGTGTACTTCTCTTCTTTGGGGGTTTACTGCTGTGGGGTTACCTTTTTGCCTGTGTTTTGGAGGGTGTATCTGACTTCCTCAGTTTGGAATTTTCCTTCTAGTGCTTTCTGTAGGGCTGGGTTTGTGGATGAGTATTGTTTAAATCTGGCTTTGTCTTCGAATGTCTTGTTCACTCCATCTATGATGATTGAAAGTTTTGCTATGTATATTAGTCTAGGCTGGAATCCATGTTCTCTTAGTGTGGGCATTATATCTGCCCAGGTCCTTCTGCCTTTCAAAGTCTCCATTGAGAAATCAGGTGTTATTCTGATGGGTTTGTCTTTATAAGTCACTTGGCCTTTTTCCTTTGCTGCTCTTAATATTCTTTTTTTTTTTTAATTTTGTACGTTTAGTTATTATGTGGCAACAGGGATTTTTTGGGGGGCCTAGTCTCGTGTTCTATAGGCTTTTTGTATCTACATAGACATATCCGTCTTTATGTTTTTAAAAGTTTTTTTTTCTATGATCTTGTTGAATATATTTTCTGTGCCTTTGAGTTGGTATTGTTGTCTTTCCTCTATACCCATTATTTGTAGGTTTGGTTTTTTTCATGGTGGCGCAAATATTTGGACATTTTTTGGTATAATTTTTTTGGCATAGGTATTTTCTTTGATTAAGAATCCATTTCCTCTACTGTATCCTCTACACCAGAAATCTTCTTTTCTATCTCTCATATTCTTTGTTTAATCTTGCATCTGTGTTTCCCGTTCATTTACTCAGATTTTCTATTTCCAGCATTCCCTCTGTTTGTATCTTCTTCATTTTTTCTAGTTCCTTTTTCAGGCCTTGTACTGTTTCCCTCATCTGTTTCATTGCTTCATCATGGTTTTCTTTCAGGAATTTATTGCTTTCTTCTGCTTTATTTGTCTTTTCTTCTAATTTTATTTTAAAGTGTTCTTCTCATGTTTTGTTTGACATTTTATGTTCCTTATTGATTTCCTTCACATTTTTTTTTTGTCTTTTCCTCAATTTCATTTTTGATTTCTTCTTTAAAAGCCTATACCATGGGAGGAGGCCAGCAGCCACAGCAGTTCTTCCAGTCTTTCAAAGATGGATATTACACAGAAGAATCTGGTTATTGTTATCTTTGGGATTTTTAACTACAGAAAAGATTTGATTGTAAAAGCTGTTGATTTAAACAAATATGTAAATTTTATAGACACCTTGACTTCAAATTTTGGATATAAGGATGTATTGCTTTGAAAAAGAGGCTCTGCTTTTATTTTCACAGAAAGCCAGAGGCTATGGATTTGTTCCAGATTAAGATATATCAGTTTTGATCAGCCCAGACCACGTTAAAGGTCTCTGATAACACAATAGACCAGATGATCCAACATCCAGAATGGTTTCAAGGCAGCTGGCTCAGAGGTTTACCCTGACAGACTACTCCAAAGTCCTAAAATTTTCTTTGTGTCCCCATAAGAAACAGGGCCCGCCTCCAGCAGTAAATAGTAAGAGAAACTACGCCCAATTTCCCAAAATTATCAACCTTGCTTTGGAGATGGAATTGGCTCACTCTTTTTCTAAACCCATACAGATATGTTGCCCAAAAAAAGGGGGTTAAGTGATTCTTGAGTCCCAAATCAAAAGAGCCCTCTTATGTAGGACAGAAAAAAAATAGTTTTATTTAAATCAGGTTGATTATAAATGTGATCTCTTTCTAAAAAAAAAGGACATACGATATAGATGTAATAACATAAAAGGGTAGATTAATGAACTTACTTTTAAAACACAACAACTTGTTTAAAATGTCTTACATTGGTATAGATTTTAGTCTATTGATACAAACTTAAAGTTAATTTTGTTATTTTGTATAAATATATATTTCTACTCTCATTTGAGGTTTTATGTTTATACAACTCATTTATATTGTAATGGATAATTAAGAAATACAGATCAATTAGTCTTCTATGGTAGTTAAACTTATAGTCATGTGAAGTTTTCTAGGTATACATAACATATATTTCAGGTAGACTAGTAATCTTCAAACACTTCAAAGGTCTACAAAATATGGCACCACCCTGCCCAGAGAAAGAGAGAGCTCTCATTGTACAAAGTGTCAATATTGGACAAAGAGTAAATTCAGGAGATAGGGAATCTGAGAGCCTTGATTAGACCAACAGTGGCTTTCTGAGAAGCAGAATCTGCCACCTCTCATTGGACCAAGTGAGTCTTCCTGAAACACTGAATCTGTCAGTTATGACTGGACCAAGATTGCTGTTAAGACCAAGAATGAATCCACAAGATGGGCAGACGTCAAGGCAGAAGTATATACAGCAAAATAATGAGCAATACAGCATCATCTGAACCTAGCCCTCCTCCAACAGCAAGCCTTGAACATCACAAAATGGAAGAAGCAGAAGAAAGCAACCTTAAGTATAACATCATGCAGATGGTATAGCT
>NW_023412998.1:0-1032 GCF_903995425.1 Onychomys torridus
TTCCCCAGGATTCCCTTTCAGTACATTAATGTTCTAGAACCTGCATTTCCCATCATGCCTCTTGGATGGTTTCTAGGATCCCTTCCTTAGAGCATTGCTTCATGTTGGACTCCATTTCCCAGGATGCCTTTCTCAGTATTGGTCGTGTATTCCAAACTAATTTCCCATCAGGACACTCAGGTCATTTCCCAGGATGCCTTTCTGTATAGCACCATGAAATTAAGGACGTCATTTCCCAGCATGCCTTTCTCTGTACCACTAGTATTTTATTTACATGAATTTTCATGATGCCTTCCTCTGTACAATCACTGTTTGGACCTCATTTCCCAGGATGCCTGTCTCTGTATCCTCACTTCCTCATGGACTTCATTTCCCAGGATGCCTTTCTCTACAGCCTCATACTGTGTTCTGCTTCATTTCCCAGGATGCCTTGCTCCACGGCAACATTTAGGGTTAGGGTTAAAGGTTAGGGATCTGTTTGTGGTTAGATTAAGGGTTTGGGTTAAGTCTTTGGGGTTTTGTTTAGCTTTAGGGCGTCACGGTTTGGGTTCGGGTTTGGTTGTGTGGTTATATTTAGGGGGTCAGTGTCAGGGTCAGGGACAGGGTTGGGGTTAGGGTTAGTGTCAGGGTCGGGGTTTGGGGTTAGGCTTAGGGTCAGGGTCAGTGTTAGTTTCAGGGTCAGGGTCAATTTTGGGGTTAGGATTAGAGTCATGGTCAGGGTCAGGGTCGGGTTTGGGGTTAGGGTTAGGGTCAGGGTCAGGGTTAGGTTCAGGGTTAGGGCCAGTGTTACGGTCAGTGTCAGGGTCAGGGTCAGTGTTAGTTTCAGGGTCAGGGTCTGGTTCGGGGTTAGTGTCAGGTGGGTCAGGTTCGGGTTTGGAGTTAGGGTTAGGGTCAGGTTCAGGTTCAGGTTGGGTTCGGGTTAGGGTTAGGGTCAGGGTCAGGTTAAAGGTTAGGGTTAGGGTCAGGGTCAGTGTCAGGTTCGGGTTAGTGTCAGTGTCAGGGTCAGGTTCGGGATTGGGGTTAGTTTTAGGG
>NW_023412999.1:0-46575 GCF_903995425.1 Onychomys torridus
TTAGGCACTTCTTCGCCTGTCCTGCGTGTAAGCAGATAGCAGTCTCACAGTTGGTTTTGCATGGTCCTTTGGGTCTTTATCCTGGGGAATAGGCATCTCTGTACTTCTGCTGGTCTGCATCTATGAAAGCTTGGACTGGGACTTTGTTGGATTATTGGCAGCCACGAAAGACAACAGAATCCGCTAGCAAGAGTTTTATTAAGATAAGGGAGAGAGACAGATGTGCACAGGCCTGTGGAAAAAAACACGAGTAAAGATGGAGTTGGAAATCATGGTGCTGGCTTATAAAGGCTGGCCTGCGCCTGCACACACAGGCTCATGTGGGTATTCCATATGTGCACATAGATCACATGGTTGTGCTGCACACTTTACACAACCATGCCAAGCCACAGGTTCCTGGGTTGGCAAGACATATTGACCTGGAAATGGCTAGGGGTAAGTGACTAGGTCAGCTGTGCCAACTGTGGGAGCATGTTGTGAATCCATATCATCCTGGACTCTTGTTTGTTTTTAAAAAAAAGAAAAAGAAAAATGGCAGATGAGTGGGTACTGGGCATCATTTCTCTCAAAGACTGCTTCCAGCTGAATGGTGGACATCGGTTGGCTCTTGGGGGAAATGGGGAGGGTAGCTTCTGAAGTCATGGGATGATGGTGGGAGTCCTGGAGTGAAGTTCTATCATCCCTTTTTCTGTCCATCCTTCATGGTGTGGCTAGGGACCTTTTGTCTGACAAGATACTGGTGACATAGAAAAAGCTTAGAGAAAAAAGAATCATTATTATTTTATATTTGGAGTTGACATTTATCTAAAGTAGATCTGGCCTGTCCAGATGGAGACATGTTAAAAAGCTGGCTGTGATAGATTTAATGATTATGATGGTGTTTTAGTACTCTGCTTAATTTTTTTTTTAACCTGAGACAAACTTTACTAGAGGTAGTTTATTAAAGCACCTGTTCCCTTTATTACTTTAGCATTCAGGAAACTCAGGTGATCCATTGCTGAGTATTTAAACAATGATAGATGGTTACATTCCATTTTTTCTTACCGCCTGGATATTTATGATGGCCTTTTGCCTCCATCTCTTGTGGCCCTACGTTGGGGAAAGGAAGGGTGATACCTTATTCCTCTGGAATTGGTGACAAGGCAGTGGATCCTGATGTCCTCTGGAGCTTGAGAGAACAAGGTCCTGATTTATGTCACTGTATATGAAGAGTGATTATTCTGGGATGGAAGTGAGATAAAAGGTTTTTAGATGAGACAGGTGGACCCAGTGGGGGAAAGCCCTCGAGTTTAGCAGCTGTAGGAGTCACAAGAAATACCTTGAAGGGTCCCTGCCACTAATGGGAAAGGGCAGAAGGGCACTGGCCTGGAGGAAACAGAACATGATCCCCAATGTGGATTAGAGGTGGACAATGTTTTTCACAAGGCTGAGGTAATGAGTAGTCTGCAAAGCTCCATAGGATAGACATTAAGTGACATAGCAGGGGAGTTAACAGGATATCTGGAACATTTGGAGGGTTGGATAAAAGACCTGGTGTTAGCTGGTGTTAGAACTGGCCTTCCATACATTAGTTCAAATGGAGAAATTGAAAGCTTTTTAGGAAGAGCCCTGAGCCTGAGAAGAGCTAGAGGCAATAATCTTACCCAGTCAAAGAGAAGTTCCTATGACATCATTTTTTAATGTGGAACTGAGGATTGAACCCAGAGCCTTGCGCTTGCTAGGCAAGTGCTCTACCACTGAGCTAAATCCCCAAGCCCCCTGTGACATCTTAATAAGAATAGCTTTTAAAGACCAGTTGGATATGAAAGACACTTTTAAAGACAGTGTGGGATATGAAAAATGCCAAGGAATGTTAAGAGCCTTAGCTAGTGTTTGGGAAATCTGAGAGATGAACTCTGGATCATTGTCAGACTGAAGAGAAGCAGGAACCCCAAACTGAGGAATAATTTCTCAGAGAAGGAGGTCTGCAACTCTCTGAGCCCACTTATTGGAAACTGGGTATGCCTCCACCCAATTTGAAAATGAGTCCACCATCATGAGCAGATATTTAACTTTCCTGATGGTGGGCATATGAGTGAAATCGAGCTATCAGTCAGTCCCTGGAAGGGAACCTCTAGCCTGATGGTTGGGGAAAAGGCTGACTTCTGTACTTGGTATTGGGATCTATATTTTGGAAGATCTCACAATAGGCAGTAATGGTTCTTAAGAACTGTAAGTCCTCAGAAGTGGGCTGCAGGTGAGCTTTTATGAACTGAGACAGAGCAAAATTATTAGGATGAAAGAGCAGGTATAGATAGGAAAGAATTTGCCTAGTGTCAGGAGTTCCCTGTGAGGGTGTAAGCTGTATTGTATGGATTTCCTGTGGTGGGTGAGGTGAGACTTGGCCCTGGAAGGCCACTGTCCTGGCTGCCTGGTCACTCTGGTTGTTTCCCTTAGAGATGATAGAGTTATTGGTCTGATGAGACAAGCAGTGGACAATTCCTATAGCCTTGGGGAGGTGGGAAGCCTCCAGCATGGCCATTATTTGGCCTGAGTTAGATATGGATCCCCCTTTTGCTGTGAGAAGGCCACACTCCCTCCAAATAGCAGCATGGGACAGAAGGATATGACAAGCATATTGGGAATCTGTATAAACATTTAGAGATTTTCCATGTGCCAATTGGAAGGCACGAGTGAGAGCTATCAGCTCAGCCTGTTGGTTAGTGGTGTGTGTGGGTAATGCCTGTGCCTCTATTATCTCAGTATCTGACACTATGGCATAGCCTGCTTTATGGGTTCCCTCATGTAAAAAAAGAGCTGCCATCTGTGTACCAGGTATAAGTGGCCTGAGGCAATGTTCCCTCCTGTATGTGTGAATGGTGAGGTAACAGTTCCTCTAAGGTTTCAGTGCAGGAATGAGAAGAATAGTCAGCATTAGGTTGAGGGAGGAGGCTTGAAATTTTAAGAGGTGGACAGGCCAGAAAGTCAGTGTGGTATCCTCTAGTAATGCCACCTGGTGAGAAAGAACCCAGGAAGGAGGTAAAGTTTGTAAGCCTTTATAAGTTAAGAGATGGGACAGATTGTGGTGAGAGAAGACAGTAATAGGTGATCCAAAGCTTAGCTTCTTTGATTCCCGAATAAGGAGCTCTGCAACTGCTAAAGCACAGATGCAAGGTGCCCAGCCCTGACTGGTAAGGTCTAACTTCTTTGACAGATAGGCTACAGGTGCAAAGGAGGGTCCCAGCTGATGCCCTAGAGTTCCCAGGGCAAATCCCTCCTTCTCTGCTACATAGAGGGAGAAGGAACGGGTTAGGTCTAGAAGATGAAGTGTTGTGGCCTGAAGAAGAACCTCTTGGAGCTTCTGGAAAGGTTTAGTAACAGGATGTAGGAGGGCCTCATGTGGCGAGCCCTGAGCTTCCTCGTATAAGGAAAGATGGAACCCAAGACCGTAGGAAGCCAGCTATTCCTAGGAAAGACAGAATCTCCTGATTAGTAGAATGGACTGTAAGAGACTGGATTAGATGCTTTTTGTTTGCAGTAATAGCCTTGTGGGTTGGAGTAATGTTTAGACCCAAGTAGGTGACCTGGGTAGTTGACAGCTGAACTCTAGAAGAAGATACCTACCCTGTAATCTTGGCTGGATAATAAATTTAGGAGAGCAGAGGTGTTAGTTAGGCTAACCTGTAAGTATGGGCTACAGAGTAAAATATCTACATACTGTATTAGTTTAGAGCCAGGGAGAGACAGAGAAAGCAGGTCAGAGGCTCGAGCCTAACCAAATAGGTGTGGATTGTCTCTGAATCCCTGTCGCAGAACAGTCCAGGTCAGCTGTGTGGAAAGGTGAATGTCAGGGTCAGTCCAGGTGAAAAAAAGATATTTTGAGATTGAGGACTGAGAGGGATAGAAAAGAAGGCATCTTTGAGATTTAGAATTGAGAAATGAGAGGTTCCTAAAGGGATAATGGACAGGAGAGCATAAGAATAAGCCTAAGCACTATAGGAGGGTGGGGAGCACACTATAGAGTTAATGAGCCCGAGGTCTTGAACCAGGCAGTAGGTTCCATTAGACTTCTTAACTGCAAGGATGGGAGTGTTAAAAGGTGAAGTGATTGGGCGCAGCAGTTTTTTCCTGAGAAGGTCAGAAATGATAGGCTTAAGTACTCTTAGGCTCTGGAGCGAGAGAGGGTACTGGGCGTGGGCGATATATCTGGTAAGGTCCTGTAGCTGGATAGTAATAGGATAATGGTGTCTAGTGATAGAAGAGTTCTGGGTATCCCAGACATTGGTGTCTACCTGAGAGGCTTGGCAAGGGGAAAGACTGTTAGAGTCAGTAGAGTGAGTGGCTAGGAGAAGGAGGAGAGGAGCTGCTGGTGCATCTAGGGTGAGGCAAATGTGCAGAACAAAAGAAATGGATGCTCCTACCTTAGCTAGAAGATCCCTTCCCATTAAAGGTACAGGGCAGCTTGGCACCACTAAGAATGTGTGTGTGAGAGGGATGCCTCTGAAAATGCAATTAAGAGGTGTGCCTGGTGAGATAGATAAGGCTGTCCCTCAAACCCCACAAAAGGGAGATGAGAAGGAGAGGTAGGCCCCCAAAACTCTCTCAGGACAGAGTAGGTAGCTCCTGTGTCCAAAAGGAATGAGATGGGGTGCCCATTTACTTTTGTCACTACCCTTGGTTCCCTGTGTGAGATGGGCATGGTTGTGCATGCCTGGTGGGACCTAGTCACTTCTGCCTAGTGATTTCCAGGTCAAAGCGTCTCACATGACCAGGACCCCATGGCTTTGTGTGGTTGTGTAAAGCATGCAGTGCAACCATGTGATCTATGCGCATGCATGGAATAGCCACACAGGCCTGCTGCCATTGCTGGAAGGTGGTGGTGCATGCCTTTAATGCCAGCACTTGGGAGGCAGAGCCAGACGAATCTCTGTGAGGTCAAGGCTAGGCTGGGCTACCAAATGAGCTCCAGGAAAGGTGCAAAGCTACACAAAGAAACCCTGTCACGAAAAACCAAATAAATAAATAAACAAACAAACAAACAAGCAAGCAAGCAAGCAAACAAATAAATAAATAGGGTTGGGGATTTAGCCCAGTGGTAGAGTGCTTGCCTAGCAAGTGCAAGGCCCTGGGTTTGATACGCAACTCCAAAAAAACAAAAAAACAAAAGAAAGAAAGGAAGGAAGGAAGGAAGGAAGGAAGGAAGGAAGGAAGGAAGGGAGGGAGGGAGGGAGGGAGGGAGGGAGGGAGGAAGGAAGGAAGCAGCTGGTGCCGTGATTTTTAGTCTCACCTTCACTCACGTGTCTTCTCCACAGGCCTGCGCACATCTGTCTCTCTCCCTTATCTTAATAAAACTCTTGTTAGTGGATTCTGTCCTGTTTCATGACATTTTCTCACAGGGTAAGAGCTCTGCAAATATACCAACATCTGGTGCCATGACCAAACGGGTGCTTCTGGGAGCTCTGTGCTGGGAAACCTGTAAACTGGGTAGTCTGCTCCATCTGCGATAGACCACTGTCCATTTACCTGGCTGCAGTAATCTGCATGCAACACATCTGCTTCGATTGGTGAGTCCCCCAATTTTCAGCCAGTGTAAACCATTTCCTGAATCTGTAAGAATGACCATTGAGCATCTGGCATCTCACTGAGTATTCTTGAAACCAGGGGAACCCCCAACCACGGTCTTTATTGGCTATGGTTGGCTCCTATTGCAGGCTTAAATTTCTAGTCATCTCCACTATCTGCAGTTTGAGATATTCCTTATGCTTGGAACACTGCGTTGGGTGCATCCTGAGGCTGTGTGAGAGTGGCACGTTTTTCCAGCTTGACAAAGCAGTAGACACTGTTCTCGATTCCCAGGGTATCCTAGTCTTATACAGCGCAGGCTCCTGCCTTTCAGCTCATGAGCTATCTGGCAGCCTGTGCCTTGTGAAGATCTGTCCTTGACCTTAGGGACACCTGGGGCTTTGGCTCCAGATCATATTTTTGTCTTTTTTTTTCCTGCCTCTTTGCTGCAGACATGAAAAATAACACTTCCAACCCCATCAGTCCTGTCTTCTTGAGGCTTTAAAACCTCTCAGCTTAATGCCTTACTTAAAGATTCCTAAGCTTATTCATCTCTGCACTAAGAGATGGCCCAAATATGCTTTATAAAATAACAAAAATGGCCACTGAGCAGCTCCTTAAACCCCAATATTTTATGGATGTTATCTAATTTCTGCCAGTGAACAGGCAACTGGAAAGACTTGCCCTATATCATAGCTTTCTTCTTTCTCAGTGCTAAACCGTCTCTTCTGGATTCCTTCTCTCCTGCTCATGTGCTCCTAGCTATGCTTAAACTGGAGGATTCTCTGACTCTGGAATCTCTGACCCTAGATCCTGCTAACAAACCTCCACCTATCTGACCTTTCACTCCCACTTCCTACTCCTAGGGCATCTGTTCCTTTAGCTCCTCTTCCAGATTCCTCTTCCTCTAAAGCCATTTCTTCCTTGGCAGGGGCCATTTCCAAAGGCACTGCCCTGGCTCCAACCTTTACTCTTCCTGCCACTCATTCTCAAACTGCTAAAAGCCCTGATACCAGCCATTCAAACTCATAAACCACTCTCTCTTTATGAGAGGTGGTCGGTGTGGATGGACTGATTAAGGTCCATGTTCCATTCTCTCTTGCAGAACTCTCTCAGATACAAAGTAAGCTGGGTTCTTATAATTCTAATTCTGCTTCCTTTATTAAACAGTTTCAATATGTAAGTCAATTGTATAGTCTCACCTTTTGTGATATATACTTTCTAATAATTTACTTCCTGAAGAGCACAGGCAAATGTGGGAACAGGCCAGGACTCATGCAGATGAGGTTCACCAGACTAATCCCTCATACCCTTTAGGGTATGAGGCAGTTCCTGACCAAGAACCACACTAACACTAAAACACCCAGGTAACTTTCTAGCCAGAGATAGGTTTATTGCCTGTTTCCTGACAGGCCTCCGTAAGGTTCCTCTAAAACCAGTAAACTATGAAAAACTAAAAATGATAATTCAAGATATGGACAAAAATCCATCTCAATTCTTAGAGTGACTCACCAAGGCTCTACTTCAGTTCACTAGCTTAGACCCAGAGAGCCCTGAGGGCAGGCAGCTCCTAATGACACACTGTCTCACTGAGCTTCCCCAACATTAGGACTAAACTAACTTAAACTTTTAGAGAATGACCCTCTGACCCCATAGGCAGATGTGCTAGTGATAGATAGCATTTAAGGTGTACCAAGGGAGAGATGAGAAGGTCCAAAAAAGAAACTGCCATATGTTGGCAAACACTATCAGACCGGCTCCCCGAAAGCCATTTGGTTCCTGTTTCAAGTGTGGAAAAGAAGGCCATAGGGCCCAAGCTTGCACCACTGCCTCACAAAGGGCACCAATAGGGCTTTGTCCAAATGTTGCCAAAAGGGTCAATGGTCAACTGACTGTCCTAATGTCTCAAGCGACATAAGAACAGGAGACAAAGACCACACTGTGGATGACTTTCTAGTCTTGGCCTACAGCGACAACTGGTGCTGCCTGTTTCCATACCAGCCACTCCCATCTCACACGGGAACCCAGGGTAATAATAAAAGTAAATGGGTGCCCCATCTTATTCCTTTTGGGCACTGGAGCTACCTACTTTGACCTGAGAGAGTTTTGGGGGTTTATCTTCCTATTGTTGGGGTTGGGGGACAGCCTTGTCTACCTCACCACTTAATTGCATTTTCAGAAGCATCCCTCTCACACATACATTCTTTGTGGTGCCAAGCTGCCCTGTACCTTTAATGGGAAGGGACCTCCTAGCTAAAATAGGAGCATTTCTTTTGCTCCCACCATTCACCTTACCCCAGATGCACCAGCAGTTCCTCTCCTCTGTCTCCTAGCCACTCACTCTACTCACTTTAACAGTTCTTTTCCCTCGCCAGCCTCTCAGGTAGACCCAAAAGTCTGGGATACCCAGAATTCTTCTATCGCTAGACACCGTTAGCCTATTACTATCCAGCAACAGTACCCTACCAGATTTATCACCCAAGCTCAGTACCCTCTCTCGCTCCAGAGCCTAAGAGGAATTAAGCCTATCATTTCTGACCTTCTCAGAAAAAAACTGTTCTGCCTAACCACTTCACCTTAACACCCCCATAGTTGTAGTTAAAACATCTGATGGAACCTACTGCCTGGTTCAAGGCTTCCAAGCTCATTAATTCTGCAGTGGTCCCTCTCCATATGGTAGGGCCTAACCCTTTAACTCTCCTGTCCACTAACCTCTCACTTCTTCAATTCTAGACCTCAAGGATGTTCTTGAGGTTCTTTTCTATTCCTCTTAGTCCTCAGTCTCAAAATTTCTTTGCTTTCACCTGGACTGACCCTAACACTCTCCTGTCCACACAGCTGTACTGGACTGTTCTGCGACAGGGATTCAGAGACAATCCACACCTATTTGGTCAGGCTCAGGCCTCTGACCTGCTTTCTCTTTCTCTCCCTAGCTCTAAACTAATACAGTATGTAGATGATATTTTACTCTGTAGCCTGTCCTTACTGGTTAGCCTAACTAACACCTCTGCTCTCCTAAATTTATTATCCAGCCAAGGTTACAGGGTGTCTCCTTCTAAAGTTCAGCTGTCCACTACCCAGGTTACTTATTTGGGTCTAAACATTACTTCAACCCAAAGGTATTACTGCAGACAGAACGCATCTAATCAATCTCTTCCAGTCCCTTCTACTAAAGAGGAGATTCTGTCTTTCCTAGGAATAGCTGGCTTCTTACGGTCTTGGGTTCCATCTTTTTCTCTTCTTGCTTGCCCCTTATATGAGGCTAGCCACACAAGCCCCTCCTACATCCTGTCACTAAACCTTTCTAGAAGCTCCAACAGGCTTGTCTTCGGGCCCCAGCACTTCATCTTCCAGACTTAACCCATCCCTTCTCCTTCCATGTAGCAGAGAGGGAGGGATTTGCCCTGGGAAATCTATGGCATCAGCTGGGACCCTCCTTTGCACCTATAGCCTGTCTGTCAAAGAAGGTAGATCTTACCAGTCAGGGCTGGGCACCTTGCATCTGTGCTTTAGCAGCTGCAGAGCTCCTTATTTGGGAATCAAAGAAGCTAATCTTTGGATCACCTATTACTGTCTCCTCTCTTAGCTTATAAAATCTTACAAACTTTACCTCCTTCCCAGGTTCTTTCTCTCCAGGTGGCATTACTAGAGGATGCCACACTTACTGCCCTGGCCAGCGGGGATTCAACGGGGACGACCCACCTGTGGGAGCAAATGAGAAACAGGGGAACGAGAGACTGACAGCAAGACAAGATTCTGATCAAACTGCAATGTTTATTTCTCTTTGCAAGGCTTATGGAGCATAGGAGGGGAGGAGGCAGGAATTGGGGAAGGGGAAGAGATGTGGAAGGCATGCAGAATCTGGGAGACGTGCAGGTCATGCAACTGCAAGACATCAGCTAAGGTCACTGGTCAGGAGCCATTTGTTCTGTTGCTAGGCTACCTGACCATGGAATGCTCTTTACATTCGGTTGCCATGGCACCTGACTGAGGAATGTTCTTATCTTTGGGAGCCTCTGGTTAGTAAACAGGTGTTACTGCTCTGGGGAAGGGGAGGGGGCTTATGACTTGTTCTCTGGCTTAGCTAGTACTTTCCATGGTTCATGTTTGGTTCCTGAAATCTTGGTCCCTAACAACTTACTTTCCAGACTGGTCCACCTCTTAATATTTCAAGCCTGCTCCCTCAACCTAATGCTGACTATTCTCTTTCTCATTCCTGCACTGAAACCTTAGAGGAGCTGTTTCCTCACCATTCACACATACAGGAGGGCACATTGCCTCAGGCAACTTATACCTGGTACACAGATGGCAGCTCCTTTTTTATGAAGGGACTCATAAAGTGGTTATAAATAATATCTGATGCTGAGATAAAAGAGGCACAGATTTACCCTCACACACCACTAACCAACAGGTTGAGCTGATAGCTCTCACCCGTGCCTTCCAATTGGCACAGGGACAATCTCTAAATGTTTATACAGATTCCCAATATGCTTTTCATATCCTCCTGTCCCATGCTGCTATTTGGAGCAAAAGGAAGATCCTCACAGCAAAAGGAAGATTAATATCTAACTCAGGCCAAATAATAGCCACGCTGGAGGCTTTCCACCTACACAAGGGTATAGGAATTGTCCACTGCCAGTCTCATCAGACCAATAACTCTATCATCTCTAAGGGAAACAACCAGGCTGACCAAGAAGCCAGGACAGTGGCCCTACCGGGCCAAGTCTCACCCCACCCATCACAGGGAATCCATACAGTACAGCTTATACCATCACAGGGAACTCCTGACACTAGGCAAATTCTTTCCTATCTACACCATCTCTTTCATCCTAATAATCTTGCTCAGTCTCAATTCATAAAAGTTCACCTGCAGCCCACCTCTGAGGACTTACAGTTCTTAAGAACTCTTAGTGCCTATTGTGAGATCTATTGTAGATCCCAATACCAAGTACAGGAGTCAGCCTTTTCCTAATCACCAGGCTAAAGGTTCCTTTCCAGGGACTGACTGGCATGTTGACTTTACCCTTATGCCCACCATTAGGAAAGTTAAATATCTCCTCATTTGGGGACTCATTTTCAAATTGAGTGGAGACATACCCGTTTTCCAATAAGCAGACCTCCTTCTCCAAGAAATTATTCCCTGGTTTGGGGTTCCTGCTTCTCTTCAGTCTGACAATGGCCTGTAGTTAACCTCTCAGATTTCCCAGACACTAGCTAAGGCTCTTACCATCCCTTGGCGTTTTCATATCCCATACCATCCTCAATCCTCAGGAAAGGTAGAGCATACAAACCAGTCTTTAAAAACTATTCTTACTAAGATGTCACAGGAACTTCATCATGACTGGGTAAGATTATTACCTCTGGCTCATCTCAGGCTCAGGGCTTTTCTTAAAAGAACTCTTTAAATTTCTTCATTTAAACTAATGTATGGAAGGCCAGTTCTAACACCAGGTCTTTTTTCCAACCCTCCAAATGTTCTAGATATCCTGTTAACTCCCCTGCTATGTCACTTAATGTCTATCCTATGGAGCTTTGCAGACTACTCATTACCTCAGCCTTGTGAAAAACATTGTCCACCTCTAATCCACATTGGGGATCATGTTCTGTTTCCTCCAGGCCAGTGCCCTTCTGCCCTTTCCCATTAGTGGCAGGGACCCTTCAAGGTATTTCTTGTGACTCCTACAGCTGCTAAACTCGAGGGCTTTCCCCACTGGGTCCACCTGTCTCATCTAAAACCTTTTATCTCACTTCCATCCCAGAATAATCACTCTTCATATACAGTGACATAATCAGGACCTTGTTCTCTCAAGCTCCAGAGGACATCAGGATCCACTGCCTTGTCACCAATTCCAGAGGAATAAGGTATCACCCCTTCCTTTCCCAACTAGGGCCACACAGAGATGGAGGCAAAAGGCCATCATAAATATCCAGGCGGTAAGAAAAAATGGAATGTAACCATCTATCATTGTTAAATACTCAGCAATGGATCACCTGAGTTTCCTGAATGCTAAAGTAATAAAGGGAACAGGTGCTTTAATAAACTACCTCTAGTAAAGTTTGTCTCAGGTTAAAAAAAAATTAAGCAGAGTACTAAAACACCATCATAATCATTAAATCTATCACAGCCAGCTTTTTAACATGTCTCCATCTGGACAGGCCAGATCTACTTTAGATAAATGTCAACTCCAAATATAAAATAATAATGATTCTTTTTTCTCTAAGCTTTTTCTATGTCACCAGTATCTTGTCAGACAAAAGGTCCCTAGCCACACCATGAAGGATGGACAGAAAAAGGGATGACAGAACTTCACTCCAGGACTCCCACCATCATCCCATGACTTCAGAAGCTACCCTCCCCATTTCCCCCAAGAGCCAACCGATGTCCACCATTCAGCTGGAAGCAGTCTTTGAGAGAAATGATGCCCAGTACCCACTCATCTGCCATTTATTTTCTTTTTTTAAAAGAAACAGGAGTCCGGGATGATATGCCTACATGTTTGGGCATGGTTGCACATACCCAGTTGGGACCTAGTCACTTCCACCTAGTCATTTATTTCTAGATCAAAATGTCTTGCATGACCAGGACCCTATGGCTTTGGGTGGCTGTGTAAAGTGCACAGCATAACCATGTGATCTACGTGCATGTGTGGAATAGCCACATGGACCTGTGTGTGCAGGTGTGGCCCAGCCTTTATAAGCTGGCACCATGATTCCTGGTCTCATCTTTACTCATGTGTCCTTTCCACAGGCCTTTGCACCTCTGTCTCTTTATCTTATCTTAAGAAAACTCTTGTTAGTGGATTTGTTGTGTTTTATAATGTTTTCTCACAGGATAAGAGTGTCATAAATAAACCACCAGTGACAATTGTGTGACTTGTTCAGTTTGTGGGGCCTCAGGCAGTGGGATGAGGATTTATACCTAATACATGAACTGGAATTTTGAGACCATTCTATCTTGCTCAGCCTTGAAGCAGGGGGAGGGGCTTGGTTCTGTCTCAACTTAATATGCCAGACATTGTTGACACCTCATGGGAGGCCTTACCCTCTCAGATGAGTAGATGGCAGGTGCAGTGGGAGAAAGTGGAGGATGAGCAGGAGGAGGGAAGAGAGGGGTAACTGGTTGGTATGTAAAATAAAAAAATAAAATAAAAATATTTATCTAGAACTTCTGCTCATTGACACAGGACAACTGCTGACTGTGGCATCTGTCAACTTGCCACAAAGGCTGACTACAGAAAATTGTCACACTCAGTAGTAAAAATAAATATCCAATATAGAAAATAATTGAACAGACAGGTCAGCACTGATGTGAAAATTTAATGACCGACAAGCAGGGCTTTGTGGAGGGTTCAAGCTGTTGGTCCACAAGTCTGAAGACCTGAGTTTGAACCCCCAGAACCTACATAAACAC
Source organism: Onychomys torridus (assembly GCF_903995425.1). Taxonomy (NCBI): domain Eukaryota; kingdom Metazoa; phylum Chordata; class Mammalia; order Rodentia; family Cricetidae; genus Onychomys; species Onychomys torridus. The sequence goes on from NW_023412999.1 coordinate 12,953, forward strand.
AAATCCAGGAAACGCATAGGATCCTCAAACCCAGGCAAGGGATAAGGGACAGTAAAAAATCCTGAGAGCTGGTAGTTCAGTGATACCCTGTCACAAAAGGAAGACACTCTCACTTGGCCAGACAAGTGGCAGTGTGAGCAGCATGACTTCCCAATATCCCTGCAATGTACTATCTTCTTGAATCCCTTGTTGCAAGCTCAGGAAACTAGCTGGAAGTGTTCTGTCTGCTCTTGAAACTTGTAAATGGGAACGCATCAAACAAGGTTAGCATCACCAGCAAGCCCTTAGGTGGTCTGGGATCTTAAAATTTTCCACCTCTTTTACATGCTGGCACTCAGTCCCTTAAGAACTTGGAAGTGTTGGCTTGCACAAATTGGCAGGCAGGGCCACTTAGAGAGGATCTTCTGGTAGGTTGGCAGATGAACCATGTTTCCAGCATCCTGGACCAGCAATGGAAGTTGGCCAAGGTTCATGTGAGTTCTCACAGGGTCCCTGAGGAGTCACAGGAGCCAAGAATGCATATGGGGTTTGTGCTGGGGTCCTCAGGGCTCAAAGGCAGGATGCAGCCTGTGGCGGTGCAGGCACCCATGTGGGCATGGCTAGAGAGCCTGAATCCTCCTATGCTATGCTCATGAGGTTTTCTTTGTGCATTTGCAGCATGTGACTCAGTGCTAGTCTCTTGAAAGAAGTACATATGTTCCCTGTAAAACTCTCTGCCTGTTTTTCCTACTCTGCAAAGTGACTGGATTGGCCTGTATTAGTCTTTTTGAAGAGCTAACCCCATGTATTAAATTCCATGTATCTGGTACATACCCTTTGGTTTTATATAGCTCTAACTATTCTGTCTCCTGATCTGCAATTCTGGGCATTTACTTGGCTTTATCTATACATGCAGGATAAGTTTTCCACAATGGAGCCACACCCCTATCCAGGAATCAAGTATGCTTCTTGCACAAAGCACAAGCCTCTAGCTTTGAACTCCTTGTTGGCCAAAACTATCTCCCAAGTCTAGCCAGTGATAAGATAGATCAGGTGGGGACTTAGGGCTCCTGGTTTGACATACTTCCTGACAAAAGACCATGGTATTGTGTCCTCCCTGGAGTAATGTGTGCTGAGTGGGTCCAACATCTTACCAAGCAAGAACTGGTTGTATGAAGTGATTGGTTGTCAAGATCTCTGTGTGCATCTGAGAGACAGCTACTTTCCCTTTTCATTGAAATAATGAAATTTCCAACAGGCAGGCCCTCAAAGTAAAAGGTGGCTTGGATTATCATAGGGGCAGAATTGGGGATATGAAGAATGAGGATTGGGATGAGGGGAGTCCATTATGTTTCCTAAGGATAGATGGCTGGCCCTCAGCCAAACCTGGAAAGCCATGTCAGTGACGAACCCTTGATGACAAGAGCAGAGACCCCTTCACTCTGTTCTTTGGGACACTTGCTGTGATCACTACTTTTGTTTGTCTGAGCTGTCTTTTCAGTCAGTCTCCAATAGAAGATCCTTGTTCTTAATTAACAAAATGTATTAAGGCATGGGCTGGCTTTGGACAAGAACCGCTAGGCTTTCTAGAATCAGGAAGCTTGCCTGCAAACTAGGCTCATGTTCTAGCTCTTATTGCATATAAGCCACAGGCATCCCCAGAATACCATTACAGCAAGATGGCAAGTCCTTGAACCACAACCCTCCACAATAGCCTTTAATTTTGACATCTGGTGTGAGGTCTTCCTTTGGTCAGTGGTCTACCTTATCCATCCTCTGATATTGTAGTGTCTCGGGTATGTATCAACACAAGGGTGGTGACCAGAGATGATGACAGGTTGTGTCATGTCATGTGGGCCACATGGAATGGACCTAAGTTGAGAATACATGATGTGTGTTGTTTTGAGCCCATCACCCAATGTAACATGGATTTTCTCCTGGTCTTTGTTTACTTTGTGGAATTCATCTTTCCCCCCTCCCATCCTGATTGAGTTACCCTGCATCCTTTTTTTTTCTCATTGAGTATGAATCTTAAGGTGGGGAAGAGTCATTCCTAAGCAATGTTTGGACAGTTAGCCCTACACACCCCACAAAGAAAAGTTTGTAATGAAACATTGCTAGATGTTTGGCTTTGGAAGAGAAAGTGCTGAAATTTCCCCTATAACTCGAAAGGCAACTTGAAGTGAGGTAGTTAGCAGGTAGGTAAAGCTGTGACATCAGCGGTCACATACTTGGGTATTCTATGGCATCCTAGAGAGCCCTATAATCTCCTATGATGTCACCAGTGTTGTGGTGATACCAGCAGCCAATTCAGTGCCTTTATGGTTTACCTATAGATAAGGTGGAAAGATGAAGCAAGCTACTTGAAAATAGAATGGAGAGCACAGAGAGAACTGGAAGAAAGCTGGCCTTTGATCCCAGCATAAAATAGCAAGAAATAAATCTTCCAAGAGAAGCCACATTGAGCCTTGGCAGAGTATGGAGTGCTTCCTGCAGGATGTAGGCTTGAGCTGGGCCTTCAAGCAATAGGGCTCAGGAGGTGGAAGTTTCTGGGAAGCAATGAGCCTATCCTAATTTTTTAAGTTCTAACAGATCAGACATGGAGTGAAGGATTTCTGATAGTTAGTTTGACAGAGATCCAGGAATTGTTTTTCTGTAAGTCTTTGAAGTGTTTGAAGATTACCTAACTAATTGAAATATACCTTTGCATACCTAAAAACTTAATTAACTAACATGGCTATAAGTTTGATTATCCCAGATGAGTATTAATCTGTATTTCTTAATAATTTATTATAATTTTAAATGAGTTGCATAAACATAATACCTTAAAGAAGAGTAGAGAAATATACAATAAAACAAAATTAACTTTAAATTTGTATCAATAAACTAAAATCTATAGCAAAGTAAAATATTTTAAACAAGTTGTTACTCTTTAAAAGTAGATTCAATAATCTACCCTTTTACCCTGTCATATCTATACTATTCCCTTTTCTTTTTTAGAAAGATATTGCATTTATAATCAACCCACTTTAAATAAAAATAAATATTTATAAACAATAATTTGGGAATTTGGGCATATTTTCTCATACTACTCCCTGCTGGTTGGTGGCACTGGTAATCTTATGGGAATCCTGAGAAAATTAAGAATTATAGTTCAATTTAGGCTGTAGTATGTGAGGATGAATTCTCTCAGGCAGTAGCTTTGAAGCTGATTATGGATGTTGGAACATCTGGTGACTGCTCAGGGGGTCTTCCTTGATCAAACCATATTAGCTTGGAAGCAATCCATAGTTTCTCAACTTCTGTGGAAACAAAAGCAGAACCTCTTATCCAAAGCAATGCATCTTTACTCTTTACATACAAATTTTGAAGTCAAGGTGTATATATGTATATATATATATATGGGCTTAACTCATCAGCCTTTACAATCAAATGTCTTTTTGCAGTTAAAAATCCCAAAGACTATAATCCAGACTCTATGTGTGATTTCCATGTTTACATGGCTTATTTTTAAACTATTTTCACTGTCTCTTTAAAGACTTTATTTTTTAAAAAACATGTATTTTTTATATAACTTCATATATTCCTTTTTCTCTTCCTAGCCTATCTACATTTTTACACACATTGTAAACATTTTAGAGATTTATTCCTTCTGAATTTGTCTTATTGTGAATCTATAATCCTTCTATGACCAGGAGAGATTTTTAAACAGTTAAATTGAATAACTAGGATGAAAAGCAGCAGCCTTGGCTGCTGACTTCGCCCATCTCTGCTTTCCAACATGGTGGAGATAATTTATTGGCAACTCTGTGAGACATGCTCTCCTCTGACACTGAAAGGCAGTGGGTTGATGTCTCAATCAAGGAGTGTGTATCCCAGAAACTTTTTTGTCTATACTAGCAAAACTAAATCCATCACACAGCATGGTATGCATCTTAGAGATATCACTGTGTACTATAGTGGGAATCAGCTATGCTGTGCTCTAGCCCACATGCCATGACCCAACCATATTGTAGCTCAATCCTGTATGACACAGCTTGCCTGAGAGATAGAAATAGGAGGCTGTTTTTAGATCCATTTTAGAATGGTTTTTGTTTTGTTTTGTTTTGTTTTTGTTTTGTTTTGTTTTTTTGAAATTCTTGCTACCACATCTGGGTGCCTAATGTAGTCAGAAGGTTTTTATAGTCTTGCAGAGGCCCCCATAATTCTACCAAATCTCTTCCACTCATGGTCCCAAGTAAACATGCAGACATCATTATTATTTACAAACTATATGGTCTATGGCTGCCCACTCACTAGTTAGTTCTTATATCTTAAATTAATCCATTTCTATTAATCTATGTTTTGCTATGTGTTCTATGGCATACCAGTATGGTGGCATGTTTTCCCTTGGGCAGCAGGCTGGTGTCTCTCCAGACTCTATCTTTCTCTTTCCAGCTTTTCTCCTTGGATTTCCTGCCTGCATCTAAGCTGCCTTGCCATAGGCCAAAGCACCTTATTTATTAACCAATGGGAACAGCGTATATTCACAGCATACAGAAAACATACCCCAGCAAGCTACATTTTAATTGAACTAAATATCTGCTTAAAAAGAGATAAACCAGCCTTGGTACTGTAAGCTTATTTATCTCTGCAATGCCAATAATGTCATGTTTATTAGAGGAGTACCTACAAATACTATTTATCTAAACCAGTACCAACCCTGATAATCAATAAACATTTGAGCTTTTACTTACTTATCAGTGTAGTCTACACATATCAACAAATAAATTTATATTTCCCAAAGATGAAGTCCTCTACAGAAAAACCATAGCCAATTAAATAGCATAGATGTGGATCACAGGCACAGTGGACATATCTGCAAAATAAGTCTTAGAGAATATTGCGGAAGTGGTAACAGAAAGATTTAAGAGCCAAAGGCTCAGTGACTTTGCTCTGCAATTGTTTCTCCTGTAATATTGAAGTTATAGTCATTTGTTCTTAGTAAAATTGCTTCCTAAACATGATGTGAATAAGCACAACAATAATTTTCATGTCAAGAAGGGCAAGGAAAAGCTAAAGAGTCCTCAACTTTACACAAAATAGTATAGTTAAATGAGAATTGTTCAGAATGGAAAAAAATAGTCTTATCAAAGGAACAGAGCAGCAATTGGTTAACTAATGTATGAATTGAAATTACAGAAAAAGAATTTCAACACACAATTGTGAAACCAGTTTTCTTGTTCATTCCAGATATTATCATTTTTTTTAACATGACCAACTGTTTTGTTGGGTTCCATAATTTCCCACCAAGACACAACTGTTAAATGGGTGAGTATTTGTGGACAGTGTTCAGAAGTTAAACTGTTAAGAAGTTATAAGCACAGGAAGGCCCTAACCAGTTGATGATACCTTTGTTGTCTAGTCAGAGTTGTAGCAAGTGTCTTACATTGTTCATACAGTTTCCATGGATGAGTAGCATTTTCTTCACATGTTGTTACCATTAGTGACTGAAATAAGCAAAACATTTTAAAAAATCAGCCTTTTATCCATTCGGTGATATTTTCTCTGCAGTTTTCTTAGTGCAATGGAGTTCAGTAGACGACCTCCAGTGAATGTATCTTCCTTGGTTCAATACCTATATTATAGAAATATGTCAGAAGGCATGAGATTTACACATCTGCATTATACCCATAAACACACATTAGCAAAAACATTAATCTGTTGACTCTTTACAACATATTTCTAGTTTAATATACTTGAAGTTAAATGTAAAACCATATACGGAATAGTAGTAGTTTAGAAGTAGAGATATGGGAAATACTATCTGTAGTATTATAATATTGATTAAGAACTTACAAATAATTCATTTATGTAATATAATGAATTGTTTTTATCTAATTCCATGCCCTTGGAATACTGCAACATCCATTTAGAATAGTATTATGCCCTTGGCCTTCCCCAATGTGGCCAAGTTTCAGAGAAAAGGTAAGGAGTTTATAAGGGTAGGATGAGCCAGGGATGAGTACCCAGAGAATCTTGCAGCCTGAATGACTAGCAGACAGAATGTTTACTTATTTATACAGAATTCACATTGTTCTAAAGCATAGATCAAACAAATTTTGTTTTGGGGCATGTGTTTACCTTCTTTCCTTTGTGCATCTGGGGTTATAAGTTTAGTCATCACTGATGAACTTTTTTTTTCATAGTTAGAGAGAGCTTTATTAGAAAGAAGACCCCTCTGGGAGAAGCCAGACCTGGCATGGGAGGGAAGCAAGGCAGAGCAGACAGCAGAGAGGAAACAGAAAAGAAGACTGATGAACTTTTACAAGGACTCTAGACCAAAATGAAATTTCCATGCCAGCCTAGGCAGTTTGGCATGTCCCAAGCTATGTGTTATTAACTATTAATGATCAGAATGCTCAAGAAAAATGCCCAGGCAAAAGTTGTTGTAGTTATTATTAGATCTGCCATAACACAATGTACATATTTTGTATTTTTATAGAACTTATTTATAGCTCTAATCCTGGCATTCTTGTGTTCCTTAGTCATAGACAGCACAATCGCTCTTCATGAGCTAACTTTTTCTCAGAAAGGGATTTCTTGACACCTCATCCTTTTATCATCTTTAAAAAAAAAAGATTTATTTACTCATTATGTTTACAATGTTCTGACTGCATGTGCCTACAGGCCAGAAGAGGGCACCAGATCATGTTAGAGATGGCTGTGAGCCACCATGTGGTTGCTGGGAATTGAACTCAGGACCTCTGGAAGGACAGCCAATGCTCTTAACTTCTGAGCCATCTCTCCAGCCCTTATCATCTCTTCTCATCATTCTTTGCCTATTAATATAAGTTTCTCTGTGGGGCTAATTTTACTTTAATGCTGTATGTGCCACTTAATTCCCTAGTGTATAGTGGGGAAGAGTTTTACAATCTTATCTGTGGCCAACTCTTTCAGCCCACTGTATCTTGTTGACTTTTGTAAGTTTACTTTGTTCTGATTGTCTTGTCCCTGAGAAAGTACAGGGACAGATGTTTTAAGAATATGCCATGTCCTCTAAAGCAGGCCTCTGGATTCTGTGTTTGTCAAATTCTCCAAAGAGTCAGGAAGACCATGAAATAGATAAGAATATCTCCCTAAAAGTGGGAGGGGTAGTATGCTCAGAACTTTCCTGATGAAGCTTAGCAATAGAACTCCAAGAAGAAGGCATAAATGATTCACAAGAAAATTTTCATCAATTCAATATCCCAATTTGTACAATTATTAAAAGTCCCTCAAGCATGCAACTAGTCAAGATCAAAACCAAAAATGACAAAGAAGCCATCATGAAGTTTAAATTTACTGGATCTTCTTCAAGCAGCTGTGATGGCTTTATGACTTGCCTTTCCCATCAGATATAACCACACCATTATTGTGCAAGTTAGTTCACTAAAATGTTCTAGAGGAAGTCTTTTCTAGAGTAATCATCCAGCATGGCCCATTTAAATAGGATCCAAGTTAAATTTTCCTGGAGGAAAAAATAATGGGGCAAAGTTAAGTGATATGGATAATTTTCTATGTTAGATGTAGGTTTTCTAGTATATCAATGAATACAATATACTTTACTCATTAAAATAAATTAAACTTCCAACAATTTTAAAAAGATGAAAAATTCACATGTACATGATGGATTAGTGCGATCAGACATTGAAGAAACAATTTCTGGGTTACATGAGTAATTTTTCCAATTTTGAAAATTACTTCCAGCAAGGCAGTGGTGGTGCATGCCTTTAATCCCAGCACTTAGGAGGCAGAGGCAGGTGGATCTCATTGAGTGTGAGGCCACTGTGGGCTACCAACTCATTCCAGGAAGGGCACAAAGCTATACAGAGAAACCCTGCCTTGAAAAATCAAAAAAAGAAAATGACTTCCAAATTGTTTTCTTATCTGTTGGCTAGTTTAGCATTACTTTCATATATTCAAAAATAGGTAAAATTTGCTGATGGTTGTCCTTGTTCATTTGTCTATAAAATTTTATTGAGGAAGTGCTATTCTCTGGCTCACGAGAACTTAATAAGCAGTCAATTTTCTTCCTTAATGAGAAATTATGAATAAAATTCATTGTGAACACAAATAATTCTTTCCTTGTTTGAATATTTTTGGTTGTGAGCCTAGCCTTTAACGGCTGAGCCATCTCTCCAGCCCCTTTGTTTGAATAGAGACTACTGGCTATTACTTTCATGCCCTGTATGTCTCTCGTGACAGATCTAAGAGGATTGGTTTGAGAATGAAGAAAACAAAGACAGATTTAACACAGAGATACAAAGAAAAGTTGGGATCAGGTGTTCTGTGTTCTCTGATGAGAAACCACAACAACCTAGATGCTCTGGAGCAGTAATACCTATATTCAAATAGATTCAAAGAGTTGTTGCATATTGATAATAGAGAGGCAAAGTTATTATCTTAAGTGATGAAGGTAGACATGCTTGGCTCTACTAAGTGCTTTCAGTCTCTAGCTTTGAACTGCTGAGGCCTAAAAATATGAAGAGATTTTTATAGTGAACAGTTTTGGCACAAACAATATCCTCATATGATCACAAGATATGTAATGTTTCAAGCCTTAAGCAATGAGAGGAATTTCATTTGCCTTTTTGTGTGTGTCAAAGTCTATATCTTTGAACTAGATCTGCTAATGAAAACAGCTCAAGTTCACACTTACACCCACTCAGGACTTAAGACACACACATTTACTTCAAATGATTGAACCTGTTATAGTTTTCCTAAAGCAATTCTACTTTGTATTTTCATGATATTTTTAATTGTATATTCTGTAATGCAATGGCTGACATTAGGTTCAAAATATCTATATAATATCACATTCCAATGAAGAAGAAATTGAATACCAGCTTTATTGTATTTAGTGATAATTGAAGAAAAAGGAGTAATAACTTGGGGATTTAGCTTGCCTAGAGCTGTGGTAGAGCACTTGCCTAGCAGGCGCCAGGCCCTGAGTTTGATCATCAGCTAAAAAAAAAAAAAAAAAAAAAAAAGAATAACAAGATTTAAAACAAGCTGTATTTACTTGATAAAATCACAATTATTAGAAAAAATAATATTTATATAAAATTTATATAATTCTGAGCTCAATATCTCATCCCATAAAATATACAGAAGATTACGCAGTGATTTTTGACTCAATATGGCTATTAGTAGATTTAACCTGGCATACATCAAGTCTTCACATTTTAAGTTATTATTACCTTCATCTATTGTCAAATTAATCCTATATCATTTGAATACATGATTTCTGTGCAATTCTGTTTAATACATTGCTATATATGTAGATGGTTTACCAAGGAAATTTTATGACAACATAAATTTTATTTCTTGGTAAAATATTTCTAAAATCACACTAAGCATAGGGCTTCCTGATGTCACTCATCTGACATTGAGTAAGGTTTGAATATTTGCTAAAGGTTTCCTTCCACTACTGATATTATAAAGAGCCATTTTGTTACATGAGTACTGGGGCAATAATTACCAACTGAGTTTGTTTCTTTCATGAATTTTCTGACATTCTCTAGGTTTTGAGCTTGTTGTAAATATTTTTTTTACTTCTGTACATTTGTTAAATTTCTTCCCATTAGTGATACTCTGTTAGGCTTCTAAATCTGTGGATTCCCTAACATTTGCTACTTTATTAATATTGTATGGATTCTCTCTAGTATGCACTATGTGATGATTTTTAAGATTTGAGTACCCAGATAATATTTTTACACATGCTTTGTATTTGTAAGCTTTATCTAATGTATGGTTTTAGTGAGTTTTTGCAGAGATGATACATGAGAAAATGACATAACACATTAATTATAATTTTAAGGATTCTGCATTCAATGGGTCTTTAGTGGCCTTGAACACATGAATCATGGACAAAGGACTTGTCACAATCTCTATATTTTTAACTTTCTTCTCCATTATGGATTCTTTGATAAACTTGAAGTGTTAAGGCCCTGGTAAAGGATTTGTCACATTCTTTTCTTCTGTAAATTTTCTCTCCTATGTGTATTTTGTGATGCCTTTGTAGATGTGAGTCTGTCCAAAAAAACTTTCCACATTCTTTGCACTTGTAAGGTTTCACTCCAGTGTGAATTCTTTGATGAACTTTAAGTGTTGAGTTTGCAGTGAAGTACTTTCCACATTCTTTACATTTGTAAGGTTTATCTCCAATGTGGATCCTCTGGTGAGCTTGAAAATTTGATTCACTTTTAAATGACTTGCCACATTCTTTACATCTGTAAGGTTTTTCTCCAGTGTGTATTCTTTGATGATCTTTTAGTGTTGAGCTCTGAGTAAAGGATTTTCCACACACATTATATTTGTAAGGTTTTTCTCCAGTGTGTATTCTTTGATGAACTTTTAGTGTTGAGCCTTTGGTACATGACTGTTTACATTCTTCACATTTGTAAGGCTTCACTCCAATATGTATTCTTTTATGAATTTGAAGTGTTGATATTTGAGTAAATGACTTGCCACATATATTACATTTGTAAGGTTTATCTCCAATGTGGACTCTCTGATGGGCTTGCAAATTTGAGGCCTTTTTAAAGGACTTGCCACTTTCTTTACAGCTGTATGTTTTTTCTCCAATGTGTGTTCTTTGATCTTTTAGTGTTGAGCTCTGAGTAAAGGACTTTCCACACACATTACATTTGTAAGGTTTTTCTCCAGTGTGTAATCTTTGATGAACTTTTAGTGTTGAGCCTCTGGTCAAATACTTTCCACATGCTTTACATTTGTAAGGCTTCACTCCAGTATACATTCTTTGATGAACTTTAAGTATTGAGCTCTGAGTAAATGACTTGTCATCTGTATGGTTTTTCTCCATTATGGATCCTCTGATGAATATGAATTCTAAAACTCTGGGTAAAAGACTTGACACATGATTCACATGTGAAAGGTTTTCTCCAGTATTGGTTCTCTGAGGAAGATGAAGAGAAAACCCATGAGCAAAGGACTTGCCATACTCAGTACACTTGAAAGCATTCTCTGCAGTGTGAATTTTACAATGAACACTATATTTTGATTCATGTAAAAGGAACATGTCATGCTCTGGACATTTGTATGATTCTTTTGTCATATGGATTTTATAATACTCCTTAAGTACTGATGATGTAGAAAACAACTTTCCACATATTTTACATTTGCACATTTTTTCTCAAGTATGAGCCACATTAACTAAAGAGGTCTGAGCATCTCAAGTAACTCCTCCCAAATTCCTTATGATTTTGTTCAACACTGAATCTTGGATTCTCCCCAAATTTTGAAGCTTGTCTGAAGTACTGTCTGCACACTTTGGATTTTGGTTGTTTCCCTTCAGTGTGGCATGAGTCATTTTGAATATTTGAAAGGAAATTGCAGGATCTGAATGAAAATGATGCAGAATGATCTTTATGAGGAGAATCTGGAACTTCTTCATTAATTCTGTCAGGAATGTCAGTGATGGGTACTACAAAAAGATCATTTCCATCAGCAGATGATTCAGGCTATTTATTGTCAGATCTACATGGCCAGAACTCCCTGATGTGTAATTCACCAAGGCCATTAATATCAAGCTGCCCTGATATTTCTCTCTGGCAAGTATCCTGTGTACACTCGTTTGGGAACAACTCCTGAATGGGATTAAAAAAAAACAGAGCTGGGAGAAATGAAAGGCAATTATTATCCAAATGTGTAGAATTAGACAAAAATAATACAGAAACTTTTTATAAAATGACACCAATATGTGGGAAGTAGCAGAAAGATTAAACACATATCTTTGGAACTTCTTGCATAAGTAATAAATATCCAAACATGATGAAAAATGTGAACACCATTTCATGAACTTGTATTTTATAATATGTATAATTTAAAAGGTCTTCCTTTTTTAAGATTTATTTATTTAGTATACAGCATATATGACTGCAGGTCAGAAGAGGGCACCAGATCTCATTACAGATGGTTGAGAGTCACCATGTGGTTGCTGGGAATTGAACTCAGGACCTCTGGAAGAGCAGTCAGTGCTCTTAACCTCTGAGCCATCTCTCCAGCCCTTAAAAGGTCTTCTTTAAGCATGTAATGTAACCAACAATGTAAAGATAATTGTTAGAATATAAAATGAAACCATTAGCCATATTAAACATATTCTGTTCATTTGGAAATTGCATTATCAATTTAGATCAGAATATTCTTTCCAAACAGATAAATAATAAAGTGATAGAAATGAAAAATATCATATGTAGATATTCTATGATTAATTATTTAATACATGTTAACATGTAGTTACTCGGGGAGAGTAATTATTGAAAAGGAAAGAATAAAATGATCATGAAAAACAAATATACCTATCAGGTCCTCGGATATTTATGGACATGAGGAGAGAAAATTTCACAATCCCCACAATTATGTTGATAATTCAAATTCTTTCAAATTTTCAGATGCATAAGAATATCTTAAATAGATAAAAGACTGGCTTTTCATCTCAGGATTTGGAGGGCCGATGCAGATGCAGAGGCAGAGGCAGGTTTTTCTCTATGGACATGAGGCCAGCCTCATCTACATACTCAGTTCTGGTCAATCATGGCTATGTGGTTACAGACCCTGTTGCAAAAAAGGGGAAAGCTGAGACGTGGAAATTATATGTCCAGGCAAGAAAAGTGCCAATAGAGTCAATTAGGCAAAGTGTGCCTGGGCAACATAAAGATGCATGGGTTTCTCCACTGTAAAAGTAAATGTCAGCAAAGCAAACCTTAATCTTGGCCTCAGTGTGTCCTGTCCTAGTGTAACTAACTGATAGAACCATCCCCAATGGTCCTTCAATGTGAATCACAGTATGGCTTTTTCTTAAAGCGCTCTTCACTGACTTGAATGCCGACTATGAATGGTGGCCAGAGTGAATTACAATCTGTTTTTCCAAAGTCTTAGATTTCTAATATGTTTGGATTCAGAAACAGAAAAAAAGCAAGCTGGGCAGTGGTGGCACATGTCCTTAGTCCCAGCACTCAGGAGACAGAAGCTTTAATCCCAGAACTCTGGAGGCAGAAGCAGACAAATCTCTTCGAGTTCAAGGCCAGCCTGGACTACAGAGCAAATTTCAGGACAGCCAGGGCAGTTACAAAAGAACATAAAAAACAGCAATAGGGGTAGGGGATTTAGTTCAGTGGTAGAGTGCTTGCCTAGCAAGCACAAGGCCGTGGGTTCGATCCTCAGCTCCACAAAAAAACCCACAGCAATAATAACAACAAACTGATAAATGACCTAATGAATAAAATTTATATTTTCAGAGTAGACTGAAATATAAAATCCTATTTCAAATATAAAATCCTGAGTTTTAAACATAACTCAGAGTTTCCATGTGAAATTAAAGATTTCTAAATATAAATTTAGGAGCACTTTAGTTTCTTGCTGCTAACTGTTGTGTGATCTTGGCTGGGGCACAAAAGGCTCCTGACACAGTGAATTTGCTTCTGGTATATTGAAGGTGATGCAGCTGTCTGAGTTACCTGTATCTCTGCTGTTGTATTGGAAACTAAAATAAAGCCCCAGTTGTGACCCTGAAAAATATACACACACACATATATATATATATTTAATTTAAATATAATTATATCATTTCATTTCAAACTTATCCCAGCCATTTTCCCTTCAACTCTTTCCATATCTTCAGATCAATCATATAACTTCCACTGGACAATTTGTTACTCATATGTATTTATGTGTATCTTTTTCAAATATATATACAAATTACCTAGAATTTCAAAATGTTAGTCCAGTTTTATTCTTAATGATTATATCATTTCAGGTCTAACCATTTTGCATTAGGCAAGCAATAATGAGGATAATCCATGACAGAGGATAATTCTCGTTGTCACATCATTCATTAGGTGTCCATAGTTCCTTAATGAGGGATTTGAGATAGAAGGACAGTATGAATTGGGGAAAAAAATTCAGGATGGTTCTTCAGTTTAATGGAAAAAAAGTCGGTGGAAATGGTAAAGGAGGATTGAGAGACAAATAACACTAAGGTTGTCTGATAATTCCTCAAGAAAATATATTATTTTGTATTTTCCTATAGTTCTACACCACATAAATATGTGAGACATAAAGGAAGTAATGACTTCCAGGCTGACAATACCACACAAAAGAACCAGAGATTAGCAACAACCTTAGTACAAAAGCATAAGAATCTTGATTTAAAGTTTCTGATATAAAATAAGTATTATGTGTAATGAGGATATTTGACTTTTTCTTTCCTATCTGTATCCGCTTGAACTTCACATTATCTTAGACTGACACTTAAGATTTCAATCAGAACATAAAAAAACAGGTATGGACAGAGTGAGTATTCTTTATTTTCCCAATTATAGAATACTTGTTTTGAATTTTCTCCATTTAGATGGATTATATTGCTAATAACCCTGTAATAAACATATTCTATTATATGGAGATATGTTCCTCCTACTCCTGAATTTTTTTAATGAAGGGAAGGTGTACTTTGTCAAAATCATTTTTCTGCATTTTATGAAGAGAATATTTGTTCTCTTTCATATAGTCAGTTCTTCAAATGTATTACGTATACTGGTTTACTCATGTTAATTCCCATTAGCATCTCTTGGATGGAGCCACTTTGATCCTAGTAGATAATTATGTAGAGGTATTTTTTAAATGGAAATATTCCATTTTGTCATATAATTAGAAATGTATTGGTGTTAGTGCTTCTCTGATGGTCTGGTGGGTTTCTGTCCTGAATCCATTTGGCTTTCTTTAGTTAAGAGATTTTTATTGTTCCTTCTATTTAACTTCAGAAGATGTGATATGACAAATCATTTATGTCATTTGATTTACCTCTGTTAGGTTACATGATAAGAAATTCATTCATTTGTTTTTGATATTAGACATAGTATGGGTAAACAGAGGGAACTGAGAAGAATTATTTTAAGTAACTTAATGCAGAAAGACAAATACTGCATATTTTCTCAAATTTGTGGATGCTAGCTTTTGAGGTTTTGGTCTCTATGTTTTCTTCAGAGTTTAGGTAGCTGGTATGGGGCCAATGTGGATGTAGGTGTTTTCCATAGAATGGATGATTAAAAACAGTATTGTTAAAAAAGAGAAGTTAAAACAGTATTACATCATGAAAATTATGATAGAGTAATGTAGAAAAGCAAATACAAAGTGGAATAACAAAGATTACCATCTCTTCCTTGATAATCTTAGAAGTATATTTAAATACTTATTGACTCTCTGTATATGAACATATATATGATTAGATGGTAGATTTACTAAACCTCTTTCCACTGTCTGTGTTCTGGTTACTGAACTTTAATCATCAGATTTGAAGGAAAGCATCTTTATCTTTAGGGACCACATGAGAAATCTTTTGGAGAAACATAGAGAACCATACTTCTGTAGAAACTTGTTAAAACATGTGCATGTCTAAAAACTATTTAAGTGTCATTACTGTAAAATGGTGTAGTAAATACCCAAACTTTAAATCATGTCCAACAAATAAAGCCTCCTATACAAGTAATGGGTTGCATTATTTTCTGGTGTTTCAACAAAATATAGCGAGTATTGCCTTTGTGGTTAGTTACCATCCAGACCCAATAATAAGGCTCACATATTTAAAACATTGTCATAAAGCCAACTCAATTTTTGGAACATGTACTTGATTGTTAATGCAACCAAAAAACTGAGACCAAAATGGTCATGAATCCAGAATAATAATAATAATAATAAACTATAAGCTTGGCAGTGGTGGCACATGCCTTCAATCCCAGAACTTGGGAGGCAGAGGCAGGTGGATATTTGTGAGTTCGAGGCCAGTCTGGTCTACAGAGCAAGATCCAGGAAAAGTGCAAAGCTACACAGAGAAGCCCTGTCTCGAAAAACCAAACCAAACAAACTACAATTATTCTGCTTAGTGAACATGGCATTAAACTAATGCTATATTCTTATACCTATAGATTTGTACATCACTCATCCCTCACTAGAGAAGTGTAATATGCAGATTTTTGAGAACTGAGCCCATCTTGGATTCCTTTATCTTAACCTGTGCATCAGGGTTCAGACACCTATGAAGAAATGGATGCAGAAAGAACATAAAGACAAGCAATGGTAAATTACTCTAGGGAAGAAAAAGTTCACAAATACTGTAGGACCAATGGCCATACAATCACCAAGTATATGACAGCAAGACCAAAACCCACAAAAACTCAAGACAGGCTAAATCTCAACTTATAAAATGGAAAGACACAACTTTTGGATGAGAATGTATGTGTAGTCCATGGCTTCCAAAAGTAAGAAAATCTGTTTTTCAATTGAGTAACATCAGGGTATATCAATCATATTCAAAGTCTTGTGTTCAGAACCAGTTGGCCAGCATAAATATTCCTTGATTTTTTAAATGTATTTTTCTCTTCTTTCTTTGATAGAGAGAATGAGATGAGGTGCAGGAATCATTGGGTTAGTATGGCAAAGGGACAGTATGCAAAGAGGTTAAAAACTTAATTAAATTGACCCAGATATGGTGTAAAAATTTTAAAAAATACAGAAAGAAACCTAGAATCATTGTCATACAGTAGAAAAATTCACACATTTATTGAAACACAAAATAAAGCCACACATACCTTTTCAAATTGCTATTGACATACTTAATTTCATCTAATCACTAGTCTCATGAAATGAAAGAAGATAATGTAAAATTCTCTGTGTGCTAGATCCTAGTACACAATTCTAAATGAAATTCTCAGGCATTGCTTCTAGTGAGGAGCTAGGCTAATCCCACTGCAATTATGGTTTTTCTTTAGTTTGAACTCTACATATAAACTATCATTTCTTTCCACCTTATCTGGTTCTGTGTCTTCTGCTCCCTCTATGTTCATGATCCAAGGTTCTTTGTTCTGTTCAAGGCAGGTGACTAGCTCTGGTTTTGATACAAAAGGCCTGTGAATTATAAGAGACACAATAATTGCTTTACATGATGTGGAAAAGAGTTGGGTTCTAACACAGGCTTATACTCAGTGGATATGAATTTACATAAGGAAAGACTCATAAGTGAAGTCTTATTAGTACATAGGTGACAGGTGTTGTAGACTTTTAAGAAATCCATAATTTTATTTTGTATACATTCAACTTTTGTGGTGAGCCACAAGAATATGAAATAGGGAGTCCCGCTGTATATAATAAGATATACCTTGACTGAACAAGGTTGTCCTTCAAGAGGAAAGCCACTTATCATGGAATATTTGGTGGTATTCAGCCTTAATTATCAGCTGCTCCTTGTTATGAAATTCTTGTGCTCATGATTCCAATTTAACCTGTATGTGTGAACATCCTTCTTGGGCCAGTATTTGGATAAGGTCACATAGGCAGGGCCTTCTGACTCTGAGATCCCTGCTCTCTCTTTAGTATTTGAATTGGGTATCTGCCTTTTTCAAATTTCCTTTTTAGCTAGGTTCACCCCAAACAAAGCATTGAAGGAATAGCATGGAACAGAACAGCCCAGACTATTTCTTGTCTTTATGCCTAGTGGCATTCCAGAGCAAATGACTGAGAATAAAAGGAGGTTTTTATATATCTAGGTGGAGTGATAGGTGGTACAGCATTCCTGTTTGACACAGACCCATGTTTCTAGAGAGAAGAGAAGAAGACAGAGATTCTGTAGAGGGTAGGGCTGATTTCTTGTAGAATTTTCTGAGAGCCAGGAGTAAGGAGCTAGAAGGAAGAGATGAAGGAAAAAATAAAACAGAGGGTGAAGATGAGGTCAAAAGCATAAGGGCTTAGTAATTACTGCAGCTACTCAGTAGATACAAACTTGAACCAAGACTCAGGATGGAGCTGAAGCTGTTTATATAGAATTTACTTATAGAGGAATAAAGTAAATCAACAAAGAGCAAGGTATATGTACATTCCTTTTCCTCAGATACCCTACACCACATGTAGCATCTTGCCCAGGACTCTGGGAAGGAATTTTCTCATAGCTGGCCTTGGGAAAATTCCATTAAACTTTCTATACATTACCCCATTTCAAAAAAAAAAAAAAACTGTTGGAATCAAACTGCAGTCACACATTATTGCTACTGAGTGACAGCAAATAAGCAACATATGAGATGGAAGGAAGTATTAGGCTAAATTAAAAGACCATTTAGAATAAGAAAATTTTCAGTATATATTACACTCACCAATATCTAGGAATATTTGGAAGCTGGAATTCATTGATAGAAAACAATTCAAAATGCTAATATAAGCTGTTAGACATTCCTAGGGCTGAGCAACACTCATGAAGTAATTTATTCTCACTTACAGATACTAGGTTGCTGTAGTTCTCCAACATGACCTCTCTGTATAAATCCCTCTGAGATGTGTCCAGGCATTCCCATTCCTCCTTGGAGAAACTGAAAGTCAATGGACTCTGAAGTGAAAATACAATTTTTCTTTGTTATGATGGTTTGAGTCCTTACTTACCCCAGAAAATAGTATTTAACTAAAGAAAGCTCTGTGTTCTCAGTAATCAATCTGCAATTTTCAAATGTTATACATTAAGGGGGAGGATTCCAACATCTAAACATTTTGTGAAATATGTGCCTTTTCCTGGTGATAAGTAATGTTGGAAGTTGTCCTCTGTATGAAATGAGTTTCAATATTAATCTCTAATATCAGAAAATTTGTCAATATTTCAGGTCATGAACTGATGTAGATGAGTCATACTGGGAAATAAGAGGCAGAAAAGAGTGCAAGGCATGATATAAAACAGAAAAGACAGTGATAATACAGAATTTAGTTCAAAAATAAAAAAATATAGTTTTCTTACAGTGAGAACTATAGTGAGGGTTGAAAGCTCTGCAAATGAAGCATTTATGTATGAAACGTCAACCTGTCCCATCATTGTGCAAGCATTTACCTGAGAACATGCCATCTGTCCTACCCATCTTTTTGGATCTTGTCAGGAAGTTTATCTTAAACTTTCACCTGTCTGATACTATTCTGTGTGCAAGTGTAACAGCATATGCATTCAATGCTACCACACTCAGAGACCAGAAAGCAGGTAACAAATATTCCCAATCTGTGACTTGGGACATGACAGCAATGGAGAAACCATGAACTTTTACAGATAGATCAAAATTTAGCTTCTTCTTTCTTGTATTGGGATGTCCACTATTCCAGTAGATTGTGGAAATCTCAACAACCTGGGTATATGGCTTCAGTGCTCTGCTTTATACTGTGTAGAGACATTTTACATTCATTCTGAATACAGCTATAAGAAGTTCAAGTGACTCCTTCCTCATACTCTATTTTCCTGAGATCATTAATTAAAACATGACTGACACCCATATTTCAAATAGTGGATGAAGTCTGAGGAAGAGCCCCAGCTGAAAGCATTTCTCACACTGGGTAAGTAATACACTTGCCTACAGCCAAGGCACAGTAGGAAACTGATGCCTCACCAATGTCTCCAATGAGGCATTCTTTTTAGTTTCCATGTTCCATTCTCAAATTCTACTATTTTACAGTTTTCAAGTGAGACAAATGATTATATTCTCTCTTAAGTTTATTTTAAACAGTGAATATACTTCTTTTGGATTCACATGCAAAGGCTGTAACTAAATAATCACATCCCTGCACCGAGATTAGTACTTTTGGATTTTAATGAAGACACTTGGACTCCAACCACTTAAATTTTCCTTGTTGAAACTTTTTGAATCTTTGTGAAATCCACATAAATATAAGTACATTTTGCCAACCAGTTCTCCATTAGGTCATTTGTTCAAAAAGTGTACTATATAACCATAGGATGTAATATTGCATCAGCTCCCAGGGGAGTGATTATTAGCAGGGTTCAGCACAATGGAAGGGCATTTCAAGTTCACTGTAAGGTTAGTAGCTAGCAAAGAGAAACAATGGAACAGACTCTTTGAATCTAGTCACCAAACAGAACAATAAACAGAAGAAAACTTGCCTGATAGGATAATTTTGTACCACCTTATGACTGGAAATTTTCATTTAGAACTTTGTATTACATTTGAACACTTCAACTTAGTATTTAGCACAGTATAATTTCATAGAAATACTACTTTAAACATTATCCATTGACAGGAAGACATAGTGCCTCTTTCTTGGATTAGTCTATATTGAGCAAATAGATACCTAGGCAAAAGTATCATGGAACATGGTTTCTTTCTTATTTGTATGAGATGACTCAATTCCATCTTCAGCAGGACATGGGTATGCATGTATTTTTGTATATCAAATGGTTATACTACACATTAATGCAGAGAATTTATTTTGAGAAACTAAAGTGAGAAAATAGTGGAAATAAGCATACATTCATGTGACATTCATTAAAAAAAACTTTACCTTGACTGCATCAGAAAAAGAAAAATAAAGCCTTGTAAAAACTGAGAAGTAATATAAAGGTTTGAGATCACCACAAAAGAAGCATTTGTAGAACAGCAACAAAACTCACCTCTATACATACATTTACCTGAGAAAAAGCCATCTCTCTTTTCCCTTCAATCTGGATCCTCTCAGGAAAATTTATCTCAAAATTTCACCTTCCTGATAATATTTTGGTTTCAAAGCAAGAAAAGCCTCGCATACTTTCTACCACACTAAGACACTGGAAAGCAAGATCAAAAAGCTCATTCTATGTACTTTATTGGAGCAGAGATGAAGAAAAACATGAGCTCCCAGAGGCAGAGAAAACTGCAGGTCCTACTTTCATGCTTTCATGTAGGTAGTCTTTTTGGCCAGCATAAATGACTTTAGTACAGACCTGGCAACGTGGTTAAATTTACTTGCTAAGGCATTTCAAATTGATGCTGAGCACAGCTGACATCGAGAAGCATTAAGGACTCTCACATTCTGTTACTCTGAGGTGGCTGATTAAAGCAAAATGAGACTTCCATGGAGGATAACACACAGTATCTGTGGGGTATTTCAGATAAAAGTAATTCTTCAACTAGGTAAAAAAAAATATAGATACTTGTGTCCAAAAAGCATGAAAGCAATGCTTTCCCTCTAAAGTCTCCACTGACTTTTCATATTCATTACCATGATACAACTTATAATATTAAGATTCTGCATTTTTGCAGTGATTAAAACTTTCCACAATTTTTTTTCATAAAAACATTACTTCACCCGGGATCACGGTTAAGTAATCATTGGTGAAAAATGAGGAGATGGCAGTGGTGGCATATGTCTTTAATCCCAGCATTTGGGAGGCAGAGGCTGGTGAATCCCTGTGTGTTTGAGGCCAGTCTGGTCTACAAAGTGAGTTCCACGACAGGGTACAAAAGCAACATAGAGAAACCCTATGTTGAAAAATAAAAAAATAGAATAAAAGATTAAAAACGAAGAAGAAAGAAAGAAAGAAGGAAGGAAGAAAGGAAGGAAGGAAGAAAGAAAGAAAGAAAGAAAGAAAGAAAGAAAGAAAGAAAGAAAGAAAGAAAGAAAGAAAGAAAATTGAGGAGAACCAGGTGGAATTCTTTACAACATGTGAGCTTTGAAGAACTCTCTAATACCTTAAGATTTTAGTGAAAAACACTGAGTTCCATCTTTTAACATGATTGTTTTTTGGCAGTTTAACATATATTGATGGTTACAAAATGCCCTCATATTTAAGGCTGCTTTGTAAAACAGGACTTTATTCATTTGATTATAAGCAGAATACACGGAACACTCTCTGGAAGTGGCATTGACTACATAGTAATCTGCACACATACTCAGTTTATCTTTGTCTTCTACATAAATTGCATAGTAATTATCCAGACACTCCTTTAATACTACACAAAATTTTCTTTTTTGTCTTTTTCTTGCACTAAGGTAAGGTATTTTCTAGAACCAGGGCTGTATGACTTGCATGTCTCTGTGCACAAATTTAGATTGCCCAGAAAGTTCATAGTGTTGTTTAAATTTCCATATTCAAATTTCAGTTCCTATAACCAATGCATATTTTTCAAAAGGTTTCTAATGAACACCAATTCCTCTCATTAGAAGGAAAGTCATAATTTTAAAAGCCCTAAACAGGATTAAAGAGAAACTACTCCTAAATTGAAGAAGATGCAATGACCTTTTTTGGATAGGAAATTCTGCAGCATAACCACCTTCTTCATAAATGAATAAACCTCTCACCACAATCCAGATAAGTATGTCAACACTCTGCAGAAAGAAAACAGACTGGAACCCAGAGTAGGGGGAAAGAAATAAAACTTGGGGTAGAATTAAATGTAATCAGTTTACAGAAATAGACAGAAACATAATGATGACAAATTATATAAACCATGTGTTTCTCCTTACTCACAGTGTGCATAGCAAAACTACTATGATAATTTGCTTCTATTTTCTCAGTAATTTGTTTGAAATCTGGTATCTGAATTACATGGTTCTTAGATGTATGGTATCATCTAGTCTCTGACTCTACTCTGTCAATTCCACACCTGCAGAAGTCACATGAGACTCATGGAGATTAGGTGAGGAATCTGCCTGCGCAGTGAAAGACACCTTCTTTAATCATGCTTTTACCACTAGATTCCATAATAAAGATTTTAAATTTAAGATCAGGGAGAATACATGTCTGACACAATTTATCTGCCTGTGTTGTCCTGAAACAGACATTTTCCACTCATGGACATAAGTCAGGGAAACACTCTGAGAGCATGACAAACATATGCTCTACTAGGCTTGAGTTAAATGCTGCCTTTTTACTCCTAATAAACTGGGATATCTACCTTGTTCAAAGTGCAATTAGAAGTAATTTCTAGAGCTTCTGTCTGCCCTGGAACTCCCATCTGGACCAGAGGTGAGTGCCTGGGTTATAGTCAGAGAGGCAACTGCGCCTGGGTCCAACCGCTGGACACAGGCCACTCCGGGAGGACCTGACCAACTTGGCCCCAGTTGCCTGCCAATCGGCGGGCCCTGCGGGAAGGCTCCCCTTTTCCAAGACTGCAGGCAGACACTTCAGTCTCCACACCCTGCCCCCACACCCATTTGCCTGAGACCCCAGCCACATCCTGAGACTCAGAGACAAGCCCCCCAGCTCCTATCCGGCCAGCACTCTCATCTGGACCAGCGCTCCCATCTGGCCCAGAGCTTCCATCTGGACCAGAGAGAGGCTCTCTAAATCTGTCAACTCTCTCTGGACCAAGTACACTGATAAGACCAAGAACGAACAGCAAGAGGAGATGGGCAGACGTCAAGGCAGAAGTACATACAACAAAATAAAGAGCAATACAGCATCACCAGAACCTAGCCCTTCTCCAACAGCTAGACCTGAATATCATAAAATGGAAGAAGAAGAAGAAAACAACCTTATAAGTAACATCATGAAGAGGCTAGAGCCTTATATAGAAGAAATAAAAAATAAAGTAGAGGAACAGACAAACAAAAAATGGGAAGAACACTATAAAAAAAACTAGAGGAAAGGACAATTAAAGCAGAAGAAAACAATTAATCCTTGAATGAAAATCATGAAAAAGCAAGGGAGAC
Source organism: Onychomys torridus (assembly GCF_903995425.1). Taxonomy (NCBI): domain Eukaryota; kingdom Metazoa; phylum Chordata; class Mammalia; order Rodentia; family Cricetidae; genus Onychomys; species Onychomys torridus. The sequence continues at coordinate 36,413 of NW_023412999.1, forward strand.
AATCCAAGACCTGAAGAGGGAAATAGAAAATATGAAGAAGACACTAGCAGAAGGGATGCTGGAAATAGAAAATCTGAGTAAACAAACAGGAACTTCAGAGGCAAGTATAACCAACAGAGAGGATCTCTGGTATTGAAGATACAGTAGAAGAAATAGATTCATCAGTCAAAGAAAACACTAAAACCAACAAAGTCATGACCCAAAATATCCAAGAAATTTGGGACACCATGAAAAGACCAAACCTACGAATAATAGGGATAGAGGAAGGAGAAGAATACCAACTCAAAGGCACAGAAAATATATTTAACAAGATTATAGAAGAAAACTTTCCCAACTTAAAGAAGGAAATGCCTATGAAGATACAAGAAGCCTGTAGAGCACCAAACAGACTAGACCCCCCCCCAAAAAGTCCCCCTCAGCACAAAATAATTAAACAACTAAATGGACAGAAGAAAGAGAGAATATTAAGGGCAGCAAAGGAAAAAAGGCCAAGTGACGTATAAAGGCAAACCCATCAGAATAACACCCGATTTCTTGATGGAGACTTTGAAAGCCAGAAGGACCTGGACAGATATAATGCAGACACTAAGAGACCATGGATGCCAGCCTAGACTAATATACCCAGCAAAACTTTCAATAATCATAGATGGAGTGAACAAGACCTTCCAACACAAAACCAGATTTAAACAATACTTATCCACAAACCCAGCCCTACAGAAAGCACTAGAAGGAAAATTCCAACCTAAGGAAGTAAGATACACCCTCGAAAACACAGGCAATAGATAACACCACAGCACTAAACCCCAAAGAAGAGAAGTACACATGAACATTGATGTAAAAATACTCAATAAAATTCTGGCAAACAGACTCCAAGAACACATCAAAATAATTATCCATCATGATCAAGTAGGCTTCATCCCAGGGATGCAAGGGTGGTTCAACATATGAAAGTCCGTCAATGTAATACACCATATAAACAAACTAAAGGAAAAAAACCACATGATCATCTCACTAGATGCAGAAAAGGCATTTGACAAAATCCAACACCCCTTCATGATAAAGGTCTTGGAGCAATCACTAATACAGGGAACATACCTAAACATAATAAAGTCAATCTACAGCAAGCCAACAGCCAACATCAAATTAAATGGAGAGAACCTCAAAGCAATACCACTAAAATCAGGAACAAGGCAACAGATCTCAATATAGTACTTGAAGTTCTAGCCAGAGCTATAAGACAACATAAAGAGATTAAGGGGATACAAATTGGAAAGGAAGAAGTCAAGCTCTCCCTATTTGCAGATGACATGTTAGTATACCTGAGTGACCCCAAAAATTCAACCAAGGAACTGATACAGCTAATAAAAACCTTCAGCAACATTGCAGGATACAAGATCAACTCAAAAAAATCAGAAGCCCTTCTATATACAGTAGACAAACAGGCTGAGAAGGAAATCAGAGATATATCACCCTTTACAATAGCCATGAATGTTATAAAATAACTTGGGGTTACTCTAACTAAGCATGTGAAGGACCTATATGACAAGAACTTTATGTCCCTGAAAAAAGAAATTGAAGAAGATGTCAGAAAATGGAAAGATCTCCCATGCTCATGGATAGGCAGGATTAACATAGTAAAAATGGCGATCTTACCAAAAGCAATCTACAGATTCAATGCAATTCCCATCAAATTACCAACACAATTCTTCATAGTTCTGGAAAGAATAATTCTCAACTTCATATGGAAAAACAAAAAACCCAGGATAGCCAAAAGAATCCTGTACAATAAAACAACCTCTGGAGGCATCACAATCCCCGACCTCAAGTTCTACTATAGAGCTCCTGTAATAAAAACAGCTTGGTACTGGCATAAAAACCGACATGTGGACCAATGGAATTGAATTGAAGACCCTGACATTAACCCACACACCTATGAACATATAATTTATGACAAAGAAGCCAAAAATGTACAATGGAAAAAAGAAAGCATTTTCAACAAATGGTGCTGGCAGAACTGGATGTCAATGTGTAGAAGGCAGCAAATAAATCCATATCTGTCACTGTGCACAAAACTTAAATCCAAGTGGATCAAAGACCTCAACATAAATCTGGCTACTCTGAACCTGATAGTAGAGAAAGTAGGAAGTAGTCTTGAATGCATTGGCACTGGAGATCACTTTCTAAATATAACACCAGTAGCACAGACACTGAGAGAAACAATCAATCAATGGGACCTGTTGAAACTGAGAAGCTTTTGTAGAGCAAAGGACAAGGTCAACAAGACAAAACGACAGCCTACAGAATGAGAAAAGGTCTTCACCAACCCCACATCTGACAGAGCGCTGATATCCAGAATATATAAAGAACTCAAGAAATTAGACATCAAAATGCCCAACAGTCCAATTAAGAAATGGGCTATAGAACTAAACAGAGAATTCTCCACAGAGGAAGTTCAAATGGCTGAAAGACATTTAAGGAATTGCTCAACATCCCTAATTATCCGGGAAATGCAAATCAAAATGACTCTGAGATACCACCTTACACCTGTCAGAATGGCTAAGATCAAAAGCACAGAAGACAGCTTATGCTGGAGAGGATGTGGAGCAAGGGGAACTCTCCTCCACTGCTGGTGGGAATGCAAGCTTGTACAACCACTTTGGAAATCAATATGGCACTTCCTTAGAAAATTGGGAATCCATCTCCCCCAAGACCCAGCTATACCACTCTTGGGCATATACCCAAGGAATGCTCAATCATACCACAAGGACATTTGCTCAGCTATGTTCATATCAATTTTGTTTGTAATAGGCAGAACCTGGAAACAACCTAGATGCCCTTCAACTGAAGAATGGATAAAGAAAATATGGTACATATTCACAATGGAATATTACTCAGCAGAGAAAAACAATGACATCATGAGGTTTGCAGGCAAATGGATGGATCTAGAAAAAATCATCCTGAGTGAGGTAACCCAGACTCAGAAGGACAAACACAGTATGTACTCACTCATAGGAGGATACTAGATGTAAAACAAAGATGACTAGACTGCTACACAACTCCAGGGAGGCTACCTAGAAAAGGGGACCCTAGGAAAGACCCAAGGATCACCCAATGACAGAGAAATGGATGAGATCTACATGAACAACCTGGACAACAGTGGGAGTAATGAAGGGCAAGTTTTGAGGGAAAGAAAGCTTAGGGGATCAGGAGATCCCAGCTGGATCAAGAACAGAAAGGGAGAATGAGGAATAACAGACCATGATAAATGAAGACCACATGAGAACAGGAATAGGCAGAGTGCTTGAGAGGTCCCCAGAAATCCACAATGATATATCCACTGTAGTCTTCTGGCAATGGTCAAAAGAAAGCCTGATCTGACCTAGTCTGGTGATCAGCTGGCCAAACACCCTAACAGTCGTCTTGGAACTCTCATCCAATAACTGATGGAAGTGGATGTAGAGATCCTCGGCCAGGCCCCAGGTGGAGCTATGTGTGTCCACGTGTCGAGAAAGAGGAGGATCTGCTAGAGCGTGAATTGTTGAATCCAAGATTGCAAAAAGCACAGGGACAAATAGCCAAATGAATGGAAGCACATGAATTATGAACCAAAGGCTGTAGAGGCCCCAGCTGGATCAGGCCCTCTGGATAAGTGAGACCATTGAATAGCTTGATCTGTTTGGGAGGCATCCAGTCTGAGGGACCAGGATCTGTCCTTAGTGCGTGAGCTGGCTATTTGAAACCTTGGGCTTACACAGGGACACTTTGCTCAGTCTGGAAGGAGGTGACAGGACCTTCCTGTACTGAATCTACCAGGTTTAAATGAATCCCCAGGGGTGCCTTGATCCTGGAGGACACGGGAATGGAGGGGAGTGCCTGGGGGCAAGGCGAAGGGGTGGTGGGAGCGAGGAACACAGGGGAACCCATGGCTGATGTATAAAATTTAAAACACATAATAATAAAGAAAAAAATTATTTAAAAAAAATCTAACATGTTTAGAACATTGTATAGTCATTTCTGTTTGTAGAGTATACAGCTTTCTGCATTTATATATAATTTCATTCCTTTTAAAATTAAATTTTTGTGTAGTATTATAGGGATTTGAATAAACAAACAAACAAATAAAAAAAGGAAGTAATTTCTAAATCAGGAATAATCTATTCCTCATAAATCTTTTCTCCCTTTTTCCTTTAAGTTTCTCTTTATTGTTGGCTCCAATTATGACTGCTCTGAGGAAAGGAAAAAATCATTTGAACTAGTTTGTGACGCATTGGAAATGGAAGATATAGTGTACATTCCTTGAAATTTTAATGAAAAGGGAACAATATGTCTCTATATCTACACATAAATAAGCTTGCACTTAATTAAGTCAGACACATGATAAAGCAGGTATGCAGTGAGCAGAGTCTTACATTATTCAAGCCCATACTTCAGCATAGGGACCCACCAGTGTCTTGCACCTTAATATTCAACAACTTCACTTAATTGACACAATTAAGAGAAGACCAAGTATGGTTGACATAATGTGTTCCATAATGGCACTTCTCCTTAACATGTGACAAAATCATGTGTTATACAGAACCAATGTTTTCTAAGCACAGACCTAACTCCCTTCACACAGTGGCAAGGAGCTACCACACAGACACACACAGACACATATGCACCACACAAACATGTGTACACACAACATTAACCAAACAGAAAATGCATACACTCCTCTATACTGTTGAATTATTGTGCTTAAGGAGTCCACTGCTTTCCTGAATAGGTGTGATCTATAGTATCTGTTGTCTTTTGAAAAATCTCCCATTTTATATTTTCTGTGTGATTCAGGTCTTTGAATATGACTTCCATTGTAGCATGAACCTTAAAGAGTCTTATTAATAAAATCAAACATGGACTGGGTATTGGGGTGAATGCTGGAAGATCAGAGAAGCAGAACAAGCCACAGCTTCCCCACCTCACCAGTTCCTCAGCTGGTCTTATTTCCTCACATTGGAAGCTTCTGAGTTCTCATCCACATGAATCTCAGATGAACTGTGCTGCTCTAAAGCCTGAATACCTAACCAGCCAAATGTTTAACCAGCCAAATGCTTCTAGTTTCTGGCCGTCACACCTTATATACCTTTCTACTTTCTGCCATCACTCCCTGGGATTAAAGGCTCCTTTCTGAGATTAAAGGCATATGTCACCATGCTTAGCTGTATCCAATGTGGCCTTGAACTCACAGAGATCCACAGGGATTTCTGTCTATGGAATGCTAGGATGAAATGAGTGTGCTACCACTGCCTATCCTCATGTTTAATATTGTTGTTGTCCTTTTCTCTGACCCCAGATAAGTTTATTAGCCTGCACAATTTTTTTGGGAAAATAATAACACACTTTTTAAAAACAGATCATATCCAATTCACAATGTGACTATGAGAAACAGAAAGAACAGCATAAGTTATGACAAATCAGTGGATTTGGGCTATGTTTCACACACTTTCCTGTCATGATGTGTGGAGAAGTCTACTAATGCTCACAAGATCCATACACATAGGAAACTGATATTGCATGAGAGAAACCCCATAACACACACTGTACACTAAGATAACTGTTTGATGATGTCAAAACTGTTTATAGGAAAAAGTCTGTGCAAAAATAAACTAATAAAATATAACAATCAAAGCAGGATGATCATATTTTCATAAATACATGATAAATTTGAAAGACAGAAAACAGAAAATTATAAAACTGAACAGACAGAATTGAGGGTACCAAAAAGGGAGGCAGTAGTACAACCTGAGAGTAGTGATGGTCCAGATCCCTTTTGTGCCTTTCCATGACAATTGAGAGTGGTTGTGACCAGCAGGAGCCTAACACTGAGATTATAACTTCATGAGCTAATAAAAGTCTTTATCCACGCAGATAGCATAGATCTTGCTGTTTCCATAAGGTGAGTTGTCTTTTGTCCATGTGCTCCATGAACTATTAAATTCTGTAACAAAACATAACAACAGAAATTGAGCCCAGGAGCCTCGGAATGAAATACTATGGTATTTCATGTGTGCAAAGGTTCAAATCAGCTTTTCTTCATTTGAGATGATTTTACTCATTGTTCATGAACTTATGTGATTTCATATGATAATATAGGTATATGCATACCTACCACATGAACACACCACATGCACTTAATTTTCTGAGGTTTCTGTTGGAATCATCTTTCTGTGTAACAGAACTCAGTATTTCTTTTAATTATTGAGTAGTCCATTAATGTTTTCATTTGTGGAAGTCTTATTTATAGTACAAGTATTCACTTATATATTGATAACAATCAAACCTTTGCCTCAAAATATGGGAAAACAGGCAAAGAAAATAACACACTAGATGTACTTCTTATATCACTTAAGACATAGAAATTTTCTTACAGAATAAATACAGCCTGCATTATGAATATACCTCCAATTGCAGGTGTTTGAGTGGTTTGATTTCTAGTAATGACTACAATATTTGTTCTACTCTTGGGAATACTCTAAGTTACAATATGACACTGACTCATTGTTAAATCAGTATGGTATATTCTACAATATGAGATAGGGACTAAGATTAAGGAAATTTCTGTGAAGTTTTATGACACTAATAAAATATCAAGTGTAAGTATGTATTCAAATTATACTTCACATCATTCTGTTAAATGATTAAAGAGTGACAATAATCTTCAATAAAATCATTGTGGATGAGTATGTGTGATGAATTTCTGGTTTAAGTTCTGTAGTTAAAAGATCCTGTGTCTCAAAGTTATGCTGGAGAGGATATGGAGTAAGGGGAACTCTCCTCCACTGCTGGTGGGAATGTATACATAATAAATAAAAATCTAAAAAAATGAAGAACTATATTAAAATATCAGAGCATTAGGAAGGCTAAGAATAACTATCCTATACTGAGACTCATCAGTAGTCAATGTACAGCAGCATCTTACATTTATTTTGCCTGTATTTTACTCTCCTAAAAATTTATAATTTATTATTTTATATTCTTACCACAGTTTCCCCTCCCTCCTTTCTTCTAATTTCCTCCCTAATATCCCTCCACACCCCATTCCACCCCCTCTGTCTCTGCTAAGAAATGTTCCAGCCTCCAATGCATATCAGTAAACCAGACATATCAAGTGCTGTAAGACTAGCAATCTCCCCATGTAATTACACTAGTCAAGGCAATCCAGTAAGAGGAATAGGCTCCAAAGAGCCAACCAAAGCATTAGGAACAGACCCTGCTCCCATTGTTAGGAGTACCACAAATAGACAAACTACAGAATTGTAGTGTGGATCCCATGAAGTCTCCCTGGTTGCTGGTTAAGACTCTATGAGTTCCTATGAGTAAGAACAGAGGAAGGAAGGGATTGTAGAAACCAGGGGGCTCAAGCAATATCCTATCTCAGTAAGAAAATGGAGACATAATTTCCTTAAAATAATCTTGTTATCACCTTCCTTTGGACTTCATAATATTGCTCTTTGCATATGCTTATTTCCACTGTTATAGTTTTCTATAGAACCTGGTTTTTATTAACACTGTCATTTCTGGAACAACTAATCTTCATAATGTGATCCTCATATTTAATGAAGATTCAACTCACCAAGGCAAATATAAATAATAAAAAGGTATAATACATTTATTTGTACTCATAAAAACTGGAAATCAATATAAGGTTAAAACAATCATTAATATCCACCTTTCAAAAATCTAGAATATTTCAAATATAAGTGATATAGAATACAATACTATCACACAAAAGATAACATCATCTTCAACAAATTGCATAGTTGTTATGTACCTACTTGGACTTTGTATTGCAGTCAATAATCATCTCTTAGCAAGAATTCTTCTGTTTCACATTGCCATTGCTTTAATATTTTTAAACAAGAACTCTTTGCAATTAATGAATTGATGTTTAAAAAATATGCATAGATATTTTTAAATAAGCATTTAGTAATTACAAGTTCTACTTCAGGGCTGGAGAGATGGCTCAGTGGTTAAGAGCACTAACTGTTCTTCCGAAAGACCCAGGTTCAATTCCTAGCACCCACATGGCAGCTCACACCTGTCTGGAACTCTAGTTCTAGGGGATCTGACACCCTCGCACAGGCAAAACACCAATGCACATTAAAAAAAAAAAAAAAAAAAAAAAAAAAAAAAAAAAAAAAAAAAAAAAAAACCAAGGTCTACTTCAGAATAAACACTTCTAACTTTAGATCAAGGGTAGAGCTTCCTAAAGTGATACTTGTGATATTGTGTAAGGAGTGAATATTGATCAAAGATTTTGTATATTCCACACATTCAGAAGGACATTTTATTGCATAAATATATGATAATAAAATAAAATTGATAATTATTAGAAAATTTCTTTGTGGTTTTTTCTTGTGAGTTTCTGGATGTCTTCATTTTCCACATTCTTCATAATTGTAAAGTTTCTCTCTAGTATGGGGTCAGGGAAGAGAAAGATGTGTTGAGAATTTGGTAAAGGAATTTCCACATTCTTTACATTTATATGGCTTAACTCAGATACAAGTTCTGTGATGATCATTAACAGATGAGAAATGGGTAAAGGATTTTTAACATTTGTAAGGTTTGTCTCTAGGATGAATTTTGTGATGAAGAGATGAGACTTCCCTAAAGCACTTTCTTCATTCATCACATTAATAAGGTTTTTCTCTAGTATGGATTCTCTGATGAAAAAGAAGAGATTATTCCCTACTAATGCATTATTCACATTCATCAGATTTATAAGGTTTCTCTGCAGTATGTATTCTCCTATGATGTTGAAGATTGGAGGACATGAATAATGATTTTCCATAGTCATCATATTTATAAAGTTTTTCTCCAGTATGGATTCTCCTATGACAATGAAGATGGGAGGACTGCACAAAAGACTTGCCACATTCATCACATTTGTAAGGTTTCTCTGCAGTATGTATTCTCCTATGACGTTAAGATTGGAGGATGTGACAAATTATTTTCCACAGTCATCACATTTATAAAGTTTTTCTCCAGTATGGATTCTCTGATGAACATGAAGAGATGAGTCCTGAGTAAAGTGCTTTCCACATTCCTCATATTTGTAAGCTTTCTCTCCAGTATGGATTCTCCTACGATGTTGAAGATTAGAGAAATCAGCAAAGCACTTTCCACAGTCATCACATTTATAAGGTTTTTCTCCAGTATGGATTCTCCTATGACATTGAAGTTGGGAGGACGTGACAAAAGACTTGCCACATTTATCACATTTATAAGGTTTCTCTCCAGTATGGATTCTCTGATGAACATGAAGAGATGAGCCATCCCTAAAGCACTTTCCACATTCATCACATATGTAAGGTTTCTGCCCAGTATGGATTCTCCTATGACATTGAAGACTGGAGGACTGCACAAAGGACTTTCCAAGATCATCACATTTATAAGGTTTCTCTCCAGTATGGATTCTCTGATGAACATGAAGAGATGAGCCCCGAGTAAAGTGCTTTCCATATTCATCATATTTGTAAGCTTTCTCTCCAGTATGGATTCTGTGGTGAACATGAAGGGATGAACTTTTGCTAAAGAACTTTCCACATTCTTCACATTTATAAGGGTTCTTTCCCATATGGATTCTGTGATGAATATAAAGGTATGAGATTTTGCTATAGGACTTTCCACAATCATTACATCTGTATGGTTTCTCTTCTTCAGTGCTACTTGAGCCACTTTGAATGATATTTGAATTGAAATCAAAGAATTTAACACAGTCTTTAAACCGGAAAACTTTTGTTCCTGTACATTTTATATTATCCATCTCTAGATTTGAGGAATCAATTGTGACCTTTGTACATGAATCACCTCTGAGTCTCTCATAAATTTCTTGAGTGCTAGTTCCATTATACTGAGAACAGGTTGAGATTTCATTAAGAATTTTTTCATGGTGATTGTTTGTCCAATGCTTCTCTTGGCTATGGTCAAGTCGGTGCAAAGAAGTCTTGGAGTACTTATCAAAACCCTTCTGATGTTCATGATTTTCAGAATGATTAACTGTCCAGCAAGTATTTATGGGAGAATTACTAGGAAGTACGTCATCAGTAGAATAAGTCCATGAGTTCTTGCCATTAAAAGGCATTCCAAACTGACTATCCTGGCAATTATTTAGCAAAGAAATC
>NW_023413000.1:0-5282 GCF_903995425.1 Onychomys torridus
TCTCTATTAACTGAGCTAGTCACAGAAATTCATTGTCTGAATTAAAACAAAACATTTTAATTGTATTTGTGTGTGTATTTACTTTAGTTATTTATTAGGTATTTCAGATGTTTCTAATCTTTTGTTGCTAAAAATCATGACTACACATCTAATGCAACTGAAAATAATTCTTACATACTGAAAAGATAGGATTATTGGATCAAAACTGATAAATGTACTGGCATCCCTTCCAAAAGGTCATAAAAATACACACATATAAGTAGCATATCAACACACCAGTTTCCTTGACAATTATAAGAAAAAATACTGCCACAGTATTTGGGATGATTAAAAATAATCTGCAAAACATTCTGAAGGACGCTGAGCTCAATCTACTAGTACAAACTTATGCTCTGAATTTTGTACCTACACAAACTAACAAGAAAATGTCTTTATGGTGCAAATATAGCCAGATGTGCTTTGAGTGAGCAGCAGATTTTGTTTTAAAATGAACATTCTATTCAAATTCCACTCTGTGTAATTTCTAAGGAAACAGTGGTAGCATTAGGTTTTATGAATAATAATAATTTAAAAGTTGAGTATTCTGCAGACGGGACTCTGAAGCTTAGAGAGAATGTGAGTGACTTTCCAGAGATCTCTCCTGTGAAGTAAGATGCCAGTCTACTGCCTCAGCCCAAGCTTTCAATTGCTAAGCTAGCATTCAGCACTTGCATTTGCGTGCTCCATCAGAACAAAAGATAATGGGGGCTGAGTCCTGACTCTACTAGTTAGTAATGCTAATTGCTTCAACTTAATGAGAACACATGATAAATTTTTGTAATGTTATACATTCAAAAATTAAGTATTTGTACACGTAAAATATTTTGTCTGAAGTTCTTTCTTTGGAAGTTCTATGTTCTAGTCCATCAATTACTTCAAATGATCTACCAATTACACTGAGAAATATTAAGAAGCGGCAGTTTTTATACAGTTATTATGCTACTGCTTCATTATGAGGAAATAATAATTCTAATATTTCTTCTGAGGATAACGATCTCCTCCACTCCCCCCCCCCCCCCACTCTCTTAATTTAAAGCATCGCTTTCAAGTTCAGATTACAGCTCTGACACTGGATATCCTTAATGGGCTTTTCAAAGTCTCTCTACTAAGTATGTTTTTTGATATGCATAAAGAATATTTCTTTACCTTTCCAGAAACTGTTTCCCAAGTGCTTTGAGGCAAAAAAAGGAAAGTTACTGTAATTTAGTTGAACTGTTTGGGGACCTAATCATACCATTTGTTATACTTAGTATGGTATTATGTATTAAATATTATAGGTACTCTATGGTATGAAGGTGTGTATGGGTTATCTGCAAAAAGTATGCCATTTTATATTGAGGGCCTTTTCCATTCAGATTTTAGTACACACAGGGTTCAGAGAACCAATCTTCAGGGATACCAAGGGATTACTGTACAAGGTATGAATTTTAGTAATACAAATCATAATTACTATGTTCATTTATCTTTCTATGATTCATGATACATGAGTTATTAACTGAATTGAGTATAAGAGCAATAAAAATAAATAGAATATGGGTCTCTCCTCAAATTTGGTTTCATAAAAACAGAGATATTTAAACAAAAATTATAACTCCGTGTGATATAATTGCAAAGTATGAGCAAAGTCCAGAAAAATTATAATTTCTACTTACATTAGGAATTTTTTTAGCATATGTTCTAGTCTGTCCTTGATAATACAAAAGAGAACAAAATTTAAATGTAATTATATCCATTATACATAATTAATATACTTAAAGAGCCATGAATTTAGCCTTATCCACAAATGTATTACCTTCTGGTCAGGAGCTATGAATTTGTGGCACAGTTCAACATCTTCAGGACAATTTGAGAGAACCATCTCAGTGGCAGCCTTGAAGAGTTCCTCCGTAACCTAAGAGAAAAAAGACAGAATTGCCTGAACATCAGTTTTACACAAAAACCATCAGAGCTTCAGGGCTTGAAAGACCATACTCCAACTTCCAGCAACTAAAAATCCATTAAGCTTGTTAATCCCTGAATGTACTACAGCAATTCAGATCAATACTGGTATTGAAAAGAGCCATCAAATGAACAGCTATCATTGACTGATGTCTCTTTACTTATTAATGGACTCACAGAATTAAGACAATCACAGCACTTCATTCACTGGATTGTTGTGAGAATTATATGAAATCATCTTGTATATTAGGTTAGTTTCTAGTTCAGAGAAATATATGTTATTAGATTTTGTCAAGAGAGATCTTTTTGCATAGATGGATCAGTCAATGGTAAATGAAAGGAAACTTGAAAACTTGAGGAAGCAACAACATGCATCTAAAGTGATAATTGTATATACTTTTGTATATTAAAATATAAAACATTGATTAGTATATAAGAATTAATTCTACCATGAACATCCCTGGAAGACTCATGGGAGATATGTTTTCCTTAGAAAGAAGTAGTAACTACAATGGAAAATATTTCCTGAATTATTATTTATTGGGTTTACTTACTACAATGGTATTTCTTTTGAGACTATGCCTCACTGTGTAGCCCTGGGCTGGTCTGGAACTTACTATGTAGACCAGGCTAGCCTCACACTCACAGCAAGTGCTGGGATTATTAGTCTGCCATTACACCTAACCAAGAGTTTGCGTTTCTAAGTCACCAATAGTGTAAACAGCAATGATGACTAATTTGGGGGTAGAAAAGCAAGTTAGAATCCTAAAAATGAAATAGGAATAAAGAAAAAGTTGGAGGGAATAGATAAAGTCAAGCCAAACTTTCTAAGCACTTTGCAGTCTAAGGGAGAGGAGAGATATTTAACTATCATAAAGATGTAAACTATTACTATAAATAGGGCTGGGTATATGGCTTTAGTGGGGAGTGCTGCCTAGCTCTCCAGCACTGCATCAACTAGGAGGTGCAGCATTGTGGCAGCAGCACAGCCATAACTGTGGTTGATATATTGTACACCCCAATAAATTATCTGGGCGGTCAGAGAAAGAACAGCCACTATATGAAACATAGAGGTTAGGCCAGTGTAGCACATGCCTTTAAATCCTATCACTTGTGAGTCAGGGATTTGATTGGAATCTCTGTGAGTTCAAGGCCCACAATAGGAAACAGAGTCAGGCATGGTGATACACATCTTTAATTGCAACACTAACCATAGAGGTCTGTAGGTCTGTAAAGACAGACAGGAAAGTGACAGAGCTGGTCAGGAAGAGGAAGTGATATAGCTGGGCTGAGAGAGCAAACGAGAGAACAGAACAGAAATGCATACAGTGTGGGCAGACAGGAAGTAGCTCACTTTGGAAGCTTCGGAGTTTGGTGTGGTGTGGTTAGCTGTGGCTTTTCCTATTCCTCTGATTCTCTCTCAGGCTTTAACCCCAATTTCTGGCTCCATGTTTTTTATTAATAAGACTGTTTAGCAATTCGTGTCTACATATAACCCTAGCACTTGGGAGGTGGAGGCTGGATCAAGGGTTCAAGATCACTCTATGATATAAGAGATCCTGTCTCAAAAAACCAAATGCCTAAAACACCATACACAGAATGTTTAAATTCTAAAAGGAAAGAAGGGCAGACCAATCCGAAGGAGAGAGGAGTAGTCAGGGGACTTGAAAAAGGAGGAGCCATCAGTGGCTAAAGGTCCTCCACTTCACTTCTAGCTGCTATTACCTTCCAACACAGCAGTGAGATAGACAGTCAGGTAACTAAATATTACAAAGGCCCTACCCCTCAATTAGAAAACAAAGCCCACACGTAGTAGGAGGCAAAGAACAGCTCGACAGGTGGCTTTCTGTACTGTGGAAGAACACAAGACTTGGACCACCTTGGTTGTTAAATTGCAGTCATATGAGCAGTCAAACTTGAAGATGAAAACCTCTGCTTGCCTTCCTTAAAGTCTGACTTTCAGACTTAATTTCTTTTTTTTCCCCACGAGACAGGGTTTCTCTGTGTAGCTTTGTGCCCTTTCCTGGAACTCACTTTGTAGAAACAGGTTGGCCTCAAACTCACAAGAGCGCCTGGCTCTGCCTCCCAAGTGCTGGGATTAAAGGCGTGTGCCACCACAGCCCACCCACCCAGCTCAGACTATGTTCTATAAATACATCTGTTAAAACCAGAAACTATGGTGAAGGGTGAGTGTTAAGATGTTTTAAAATTTACTAAAGTAGTCTTTAGTAATTACTTATAATTTGTGAAGGAAATTTCCTTTTTCTGTAACATTCCAAGTCAAAACTTAAATGCACCAAATAGAACAGAAGAAATGGTGTGTGCCACCATAGCCTATGAACCATAGATACTTTTACATTTTTGAGATTTTTATTTTTTATGATAATTTTCATTTTGTCTTTTTGAAGAAGCCTCATTTTGTAGTTTAGGTTAGCCTGGACCATATAATCTTCCTGCCTCTGCCTTCTAAGTCAAGGATTATAGATGTGTGCCAGTTATAAATTGGCAAATTAATGATCACCAAAGATAAAACCTTTTTCTCTGTGTAGGATATTGTTAGGAGAGGAAAAGACAAGCCACCCCACATCAGGAGAAATATTTGCAAATTATGTATCTGGAAAAGGAATTTACATTTGAAAATGAAGAAATTCAAAGTTCAACAACAAAGCGGACAGGTATGGTGTACACACCTTCCCAGCACTCAGGAAGTAGAAAGAGCCAGAGTTCTGAGCTCAAGATCTCCAGGGCTACATAGTGATATCCTGTCTCAAAAAAAAAAAAAAAAAACAATCAAAGCTCAAAAAGAAGAAAACAAACTGCTTGCCAAAGACTAGAAACTGATGCTCATAGGTACATGTAAAGATGTGTAACATAGAGCCTCAAGAGATACTGGGGAAATACAAAATGAAACCACAATATGATGCTGTTGCATAGCTAACAGATTCACACATTGATTCATTCTCTGTGTGAACACATGTATGTTTGTGCGTGTTTGCCTATTTGTCCCACTCATGCACACAAACACATCCCTGACTAAGTACTGGTGATGAGCAGACAAACTGGTGTTTGCATATTCCTTGTAGAAATGCAAAAGTTTAAAGTCACTTTATGAACCAGACAGGTTCTTGAAAAAAAAAAAAAAAACCTCACTCCTTGGGCCTCACCAAGAGAGATGAAAACTATGTTCACACAGAACCTGCACATGAAGGTTTCTATCAACTTTTTTTTTCATTGCTTTCAAAGACTCAACTATATCAAATGTTCTCCAATGTGAATGGTAAACAATGGAGCTGCATCTGCATCAG
>NW_023413001.1:0-9039 GCF_903995425.1 Onychomys torridus
GAAGAAAGAGAATTTTTTTTGGAAAGATACCTTAAAATTTGTGAGTCTGAATGTAGCCATTATGAGACCATTAGTTCTGCTCCTTGTGACCTGCCTGTTTTTTCTTTATGGTTCTTAGTTGTTCTTTTGCAGAGCTGCCAGTTTAAGTTATGCTGGGATCAAGAATAATGGGCCTTGACAGTTTGTGTTCCTGGAGCTGTGTCCATGCCAATGGATACCCACATGCTCCTGGAGAGAATTTGACATCGCTGCTGCCATTGTTGCTGTTATAATAGTGATGATCACCACTGCTACTACTGTTTCTGGGATTGCCATTTCATAATTGGTTACTACAGCCAGCACAGTGGAGACCCTGGCAGCAAAAGTAGCTACCACAGTTAATTAATTTTTCATTGTATTGGGCATGACAAATTTAAATCAATAGTTATATACATTTCTATTGGCTTTGAACGTTATGAATTTACAAACTCAAGTTCCATTTGCTCTCAGGACACCATCTTACAAGGACTCCAATTTGCAGTAAGGCTCATTAAGGAAGGGAATGGTTCAGTTGCTTTAGCCTACCAGCTATGGGTGGGTTAAGATTTCTGTTGGTCTTTTCTGTGCTGAAAAAAGATTGCAAGCCCAGTGCCAATTAGAGATCTTTGGCAACAGAGCAATCCTGTCTTGCAAAACAAAAACAAAACAAACAAAAAACAAAACAAACAAACCAAAGAAATGGAGGTAGAAATTGACTAAGCAGTTTAGGGTAAAAAGCTCCAAAGAAAACTAACCAGGTGCTTTCTTGACCAAAAGCCAGAAGGATCTCTGCAACTCTTAGCAGTATGATCTTTGACAGAAGCAAAGGTTGCCCAAAGTGTTTGGGGAGCTCTGATCTCTGATGCTAAGTGATTCTGGGGGCCTTAGGAAACAGAAAATTTAAAAGTGGTTATGAAGCCCTGTTACAAGAAAAGGGCCCTTGGTCAAGAGAATAGAATCTCTGTTCTGGGTACAGAACTAACATTTGATTGGGAATAGGTCAATCTCCTGGCCAAGGAACCTAGTCTGTGGAGCCCAATAAATGGCCATTCAGGATATTTATCAATCACCTATAATGGATTATTTGCTTGTACATTGGCAGCCTAAACTGCAGACAAAACTGGAAAATTTTAAGGCTCCTTCCCACCCCTCCCTTTCTGTACTGTGACCATAACTCCTTGTAATATGTGGACAATGAATTCTCATTCTTACACAAGCACCTCTGCAACACCCTGCCATAAAAAGTCTGGGCTGCACTAGAACACCCATTCCCCTGTTTCTTTTGCCTTTTCGCTGAGCAAGCAAGCTCCAGCCTGGAATGACGGACACACTTGGCTTAGAGGCAGGAAATAGAAGTTGGAAATGATGTAATTATAATCCCCCAAATGATGTAAGAAATGGAAACAGGCTTCGTGGCCATGTGCTCCAGAGACTAGAGATTTGTATTACAGCACTACAAGGAACTAACACCTTTTCTTTCAGGGTAAACATCTTAAACTTGGAAAATAACAGTTTTGTTAGTCAGGCTCACACCATTATATCCAGATCTTCTATTTTGGTTCAACTGGAGTAACTGTAGTAATTTGGTTTCATGAAAGTTCAGTCCTTTAACCAGATTCTTGATTGCCTGGTCTGTGGGCTGTCAGGATACTTATTGATCATCTAACACTGATGACTTCAGTATTCATTGCTAATGTCATCTATTGTCATGGCAGGAAAGCTTTCACCTATTTTCTTTCTCTTCCATTTCTGTGCTGTGTCTAAACCTGATTAAAGTTGGTCTGTGGACTCAATTATTACACAGGTCTCTCTTTTCTTGTAAGTTCCCAATAAATGCCAGAATTTGGAGGACACTCATTCACTGGCTTATTTTTCCTTCTCAATGACCAGACAAGACCCAAATTAGAAGGAATGGCAGGACTGTCTTCCAAGCCCTCCACAGCACAGTCAGGATTATATGATCGAGGCAAACTGAATTACATTGTGTGAGGAAAGCCTGAGCTGCAGAAGAATATGCTCTAAATACAAATACATAACCAACACCTGAGAAAAGTGTGAAGCAATCCTCAATGACTGGGAAATAAAACAGAGATTAGAGCAGTAATACAATTAAAGAAAAATCATATTTTAAAAGTGAAATATAATGGACATTTCAAAAAGATAAATATATTTGAAAAACATATAGCTATCCTGACTTTAAAAAAGAGCAGGCCATCTTCTGGTAGGAGACTGGCCTTAATAAAGAACTGTTCACCTTGCCTCTATGTGCAATGGTATCCCAACTCAACCACCTCTCAGCACAGATACTGAGTACGTGAAGTATTTCTGAATAGATGATTTCTCATCCGTGTCCATTGCCATTCTAAATATTCACTATATTTAGGCACTAGAAATCATATAAATTCCTTAACTGATGCACAATGAAAATGTGGACATGTGCAAACTCGTACCCTATTGAGCTCTAAAGAAAACTGAACCCTTAAAACTTGCAAGTTAATTGACAGAACTGGAACAAGTTACTCTACATAAAGTAACCCAGTTGGTTTGGCATTCCACTTTCTCTAACTCTGAAATACACAACAGATAGTTTTTCCCTGGGGATCAGTCCTTCTCCACCCCACAATGCCCCTGTTCAGATGTTGGTCATTTTATTCTCGTTATACTGGCATCTGCAAAATAGTGGAGCTTTTGCACAAATGTTGTTCATTCCCATCATTTCCTGGGTTCACTTTAAGGACTCTGAACGTTATCCCCATGACTCCTTCAATATTGGTGCTTTTACTGAAACTAAGTAGCTTTACTTTCATAAGTAGCCTCTCCTTACCTATCACATTGCTAAGTCCCAACTACTCTAAATAATCCATTTCTGCTTTCAAAGTTAGAAATACCTGGGGGATTTTTATACATTACTGGGCTGTATTTTATTAATAGCCTCTCCTAGCCTCCCCTAGCCTCTGTTTATGGTACAAAGCATCAAGTGTGCAAGAACCCTTCAGTGCAGGGACTTCATTGGCTACTGAGACTTCAGCTTTACCTGCTGCCTCTTCTTGACCCTCTCTACAAAGCATCTGCTATTCTCCATGATCCTTTCATGTGTTTCAAAAGATTACTGCATGGGAGCATCTTACATAAGCTGAAGTTCAGATGTTAGCATGAAGTACAACCTTGGTCACCACTGGAATTCATCTTAAGTGTGTTGACCCTAAGGAAACTTCCAAGTAGATGTCACCTCAGTGATGCTGGTCTTTTTTAGTCACCACTAATTTCTTAGTTCATGTTCACCAGCATCAGTTGTCTGAAAAACACAAGGCTTTTATTTAAGTAGTGCTTCTTTCTTGTCAATCATGCTTTATTCTTCAGACCCAGCTGACCAGATCCCCAATTCTTAATTTGAAACAGCAAATGGTCCTTACACAGCCTTTACACTTCAAAAAATCTGAATTTAACAAACTAGGCCTACATCATCTGCACAACACTTAGGATTGTATTTCAAGCTCAGAGAGAACAGTCCACTGGGTTTGTAACACTCAATAGCATTCCAGATCAATGTTACAAAGTCTATACCCAATACTTCCCCAAAACAATATGATTAAGTCTATCACAGCAATAGCAAACAAACTTTATACCAAATTTAGTATTAGTTTGGATTATTTCTTTGAAGCTTTTAAAAGAAGCATTTACTTTGTAGTGTGTGCATTACAGGAAACACAACACAAGAAGCCAAGAACAGCTCCCCAGTAACAAGCAGTTCAGCTTGATGTGTTTTTCTAGATGCTGCAAGTGTACATACATTTGGGGAAGTGAGAATATACAGTATGTACCACGCTTTCCCCTACATCTCCAATATTCACCAACTAAAGAACCCACTCTACAGGAGTATTTTGATAACCAAGAATACAATGCTCTATCTCCACCTGTCAGACAAAACTGTAATCCTGTCTTCCTTGGCAACAAAAATTTGACAGTAGATAAAAATGAGGACAGCAGGCCTCTAGATAGAAGTACTGGTGATGTTACAATTATAATTCTGCATTCCTCAATGCTCAGCTTACAAGAAAACCAAATCCACAGACCACATGAAGTACAGAATTCCTAAGTTTATCATCAGATATATATCCTAAAATATGAGGAAGAAGCTGTGTTCCTGCTCAATAAATGTATCCCTAAGGAGTAGCTGAAGATGTACCTACAGCAGGGGTTCTCAGGATGTCAGTCTCAACACTTCACAACACTGCAGATCTCACCCTATGAGCCTCCCTCTGCCCCTGCACAGTCGACCTAGCAACATGAAGTATCTCACACTGTCCAGTCATGGTTTATCAATTCTATGCTCAAGAGGAACCTTTTCTGTCAATCTGTCAAGCTATCCTTTTAACTATTTGCTCTCCTTTAGGACATTTATGAATTTTAGATGTTGTGGAATGAACTTTGCACAATAAACACAGGTTTCTTCCCAGAAATGCCCAGATGTGTCCCTGGGTACAGTTGTAACTGTCTTCCAGATGTGGTGATCCTAGTAAAGAGCTCTTCCCTCATCCATGCTCTTTCTGCACAACTCCACTTCAGGATGATTCTAGTGACAGCATTACAAAAGTCACCCCCAGAAGACAGCCCTTCCAAAAGACTAGCAGGACATTTCCAGTGACTATGTTGCTGCTGCTAACATCCTATGGGCACTGGGACTTACCCTCCTATGCTAGGCAACATTAACTGAAATGCACAGTGGAGCAATGATTAGACAACTAGGAACCAACCAACAGGCATAGTACCTTACTCTGTACTATTCTTTCTCTTATCCACATCCACAACTGGTAATAGCATCTACTCAAAGACCAAGTTTCACAATTCCCCCAGAATAACTATTTCCATGTAATAACAACCCTTAAAAGATATTAGTAACCCTCTATTTTTACCATGTTGTACCTTTTTACATTTATGGATTAGCATATACATATGGACACATGCATGCTGCTGTGCTTGTATGGGAGGCTAAAAGACAATTTGAGGATCAGTTTTCTCCTTTTATCGTGTGGATCCTGGAGATCTAACTCAGGTCACCAGCTGAGTGGCAAGCACCTTTACCTGCTGAGCCACCCTACATGTCCATTATGCTCATTTTCTTACTATTTTGAGACAAAGTATGTGTAGCCCTGGCTGGCCTGGAACACACAAAATGCACCTGCCTCAGCCTAGGATTAAAGGCATGCATTATCATATTATGCACTTAAAAATCTAAAGACAGGATGTTTTCAGTAGCATTCCAGTATCCACAATATATGTACAGTGCAGTGCACTACAGAAACTACACAAACCTAACAGACTCATAATTAGCAACGTTCTGGTCTAGAACCGCTCCCATCTGTCCTAACCCAGAGTTCAGGTTTAAATAACTGTCATGTTTTTGTGAAGATATTAACAATTTTACTTCTTAAGTGGTTTTAAGAGTTTTTCCTATAAATTTTAACACAACTTTAAACCATGTCTTTTCACTAACTCCATTTTGTCTCATACTGACAGATTCTTTTATCATGTGGGAAGACTAGGTACTGCATATTTGGACTTGTCTGTCTTCTGTATACATGATATATCACAAAATAAGATGCACAGATAAAAGGGACAATGGCTAATCTTGCATTACCAAAACTTACATTAGTATTAGGCCCTTCATATGCTTTCTTTCTTCCTCCCTCCCAAACCAGCAAAAGTCTGTGTTGCTCAGAACTGGTTTTATATTCCATATCCAATGACAGCATTTCACCATGAGTTTAAACGAGAATCTACAACATGTATTATTTACTACATCTGCCTTTAACATACTTTATGTACTTCTAAATACCTAGAAGGAGTAGATGATTCAGATGAGGGCATAAATTTGTCCCCTATATACACAGTAGGGTTCAAACCACACATGTAACAGTGGTTAGATCTCAAATTATATTCTGCTGAGAGAATTCTGATCTCCTGTGGGGCATACATGAGCTACAAAGATGGTGCTGAGAGAAAGTTAAACATGTGGAACCCAAGTTGTTTTTGCTGAGATTAGACACAGAGATCAGGAGATGATGTCGGTGCACCAACTGCCCATAAACAAGGAAATGAGTATAGGGTGACCTCTGAAATGATTGGTTGATTCCTTCCACCCCCTCCTAGGTTTCTGAGGTTTTCTGCTATAAAAGATGCTTACGGCCTAAATATAAACTAGTTCTTGCTTGACTTAACTCCATACTGTGTCTAGTTGTCTCCAGGTAAGAGGAAGGCTAGGAAACAAACAAGGTGCACAGTTACCTTTCCTGGGTTCCAGGCCACCTCTTCAGAGGTGATCTAAGTTCCTGGTGGGGCAGCACCCCACAGTCTCCCACCTTCTTTTTCTCCAGCACTCCCCTGTATCACATGACATGGGCACCCATCACTTGCACACTTTCCCAACTCTCTTCAGAAGACAACCTTGCTATGAACGTTAACAGAGTACACAGGTTGTGTTAGCTCACTAACTCCACTTTTGTCATACGTTGGCAACCTCTTCAATACATAGAAACTAGAGATCATGAAATGAGGACTCCTATGTCCAGTCTGTACATTATAGACAGAACAGCAACGTTAAGTGAAATGTATCTAACACACAGGGTGATGGGTCAACTAAAGGTGTCTAGTACACTAAGGGAATCTTTTTTCTAGTCTCTACATGCTAAAGAGGTTGCTGACAATCTATGACAAAATAAAATTAGCACATTGTGTACACTGTTAAAAGTTTATACCAAAGATTGTTCTGTAGATGATTTGGGGATATGAATTTGTTCATCTATTTCTAAGCATTACATATGCCTATATTCATCTAATGGTTTGAAGACAGAGAGGAGGAAGAAATTGTGTCAAAGCCCAGAGGGTTGTATTTAGAAGATACCTCAGATAACAACCATAGATTTGCATACAGTTATTTACCAGTGCAGTGTGAAGAGCAGATAAGGTCTTACATGAAGGCCCTAGTCTTTCTAGATGTTTAAAATTGTTTGATACATTTAAAAGTAGAAGTAGTAGAAGAATATTTTGTGTAAACAGTTTTGAAAATCTGTAGCTACTATGTTTAGAATAGAATTGTTAACCCACTTCTGAGAACAGTGCACCAGCTGTACTTGTTCAGTGGATTGAGGAGGTGGGAGGGAAGAAACTGCAAAAAGATTCCCTTAGGGGAAAACATGGCTGAGATGT
Source organism: Onychomys torridus (assembly GCF_903995425.1). Lineage (NCBI taxonomy): Eukaryota > Metazoa > Chordata > Mammalia > Rodentia > Cricetidae > Onychomys > Onychomys torridus. The sequence continues at coordinate 7,225 of NW_023413001.1, forward strand.
AAAATTAAAACACAAATATAATAAATAATGAAAGGAGAAAAAAGTAAAAAAATAAATAAAATAAGACATTTATTGCTAATTTTCACTCCCCATATTCCCACTTTTGTATTTCCTTCCCATCACCCTCCACTTTTAACTCCCTTATTCTAATTATACCTTTATAAAAACATCATGTGTTTCCCCTCTTTCAAAACTCCATTCATACACAGGGTACTTTCTAAGAACCTAAACTTTATAATTATGATATCTAAAACACTCATATCAAAAACTTAAACTCTAACACTCCCTAATAAGAACATGGTAAATTTTTATGTGTTACTTACCTCACACAAAATGGCTGTTCCAAGATCCATGAACTTACTAACAAATTTTATTCTTATTGCATACACATAGTATCTTAATGAGTAAATATGCCAAAATTTAAGTATCCAATTATTCAGTTTATAGATATCTATGTTTTCAAATTTCAGGTATTAGGAACATTGCCGCAGTGATATTGATTAACATCTACCTCTGTGGTATGATATGAAGTGCATTGAGTACATGCCCAATAATGGTACTGCTGGGTTTTGTGTAGATCAAATTTCAGGTTTTGGAAAATCCCACACACTGACTGTCATAGTGGTTGTACAACTAATAGTGCACAAGTATCCCTCTTATTCTGCAATTTCACCCATATCTGCAGTCATTTGATTCATTAATTTTGTGTGTTTGGAATGTGGTCACAAGAAATCTCAAACTAGATTCAATTTCTCTTTCTGTGATGACTCTGGATATTGTATGTCTTTAAAGTGTGTGCCAGTTATCTGTGCATACATATTTGAGAACTCTATTGTTAATGCTATAAACAATTTGAATAAGTTATTTTTTTCTTAATGATCAGTTTAGGTTTTATATACAGGAATGCTACTACCATGGTGAATAATATAATATCTTCTAGCTGCATTATCATCTTAGATTTCAAATTGTTTCAGATAGCTATAGTAATAAAAACAAAATGGTATTGGCATAAAACAGACATGTTGATCAATGGAATAGAAATAATGTCCAAGATACAATTGAAAGGAATAACCTAGGGATCACTGAGAAGAGCAAACATAGAAATTTTCTTTCTGGGTCTGGATAACTCTCCCAATATAATATTTTCTTGGTCCACTGCTTTACCAGATTATTGTGTAGTTCCAACTTTCTTCAGATCTGAATACCTTTGCATCCTGTGTAATACCATGTTTTCATTGTTTATTCAATGGCTGAAGCACATTGAGGTTGTGTTCATTTCCTGGCTCTTGTGACTTGGACAACAATGAACATAGCTGATCAACTATCTTTGGAGAATTATGTCTAGTCCTTTTGGCATATGCCAGGGAGTTGTATACCTGGGTAATATGGTAGATTTATTTTAAATTGTTTGAAGATTTTCAGTTTTAATCTCCTGCTCGACTTCACCAAGTCACATAATCTCCAAATTGAGGGTTCTCCTTTCCATGCAACCTCATCAGAATTTGTTTTGTACTCTTTTCTTGGTGTTAGTTATTTTAATTGGAGTAATATTAAATCTCCAAGTTGTCTGAGTTTTCATTTTGGTAACTGCTAATGATGATGAGCAGGTTTATTTAAATGAAATATTTGTAGTCACGTTGACTTAAGTTTGGTTCTTTGATTGTGTTCTTTAAGTCTACATATCCTTTTTAAAAATACATTCTTCTGTTCCCAAATAAATAATACTATTCGTATATGTACATGTAGCATGTCAAATTGATTCAAACAAGTAAAATGGAAATGGGAACAAATATTCCCATATGTTTATTTCCTCTT
>NW_023413002.1:0-17494 GCF_903995425.1 Onychomys torridus
CTTTTACAACCAGTCTCAGGAATGTTTACTGGAATATAAAGACATGTCTCAAATATGGCCTGTATAATCTGTAAAAATATTATTACAATAAAAATATTACCAGATACTAATCAAGAGATAGATGAAATGTTCAGTACCCAAGCAAGTGACCACGACTGGTAGATAAATAATATAAATATAAATATAAATATAAATATAAATAATATAAATATAAATATAAATATAAATAATATAAATATAAATATAAAAATTCATTTCCAGCCACTGGTCCCTTTCCTTGTGGGCAAAGAGAGAAGGTGTCACCCTGGACATTCAGTAGAGTTGTGGTCATTACCAGATCCTTGTTCCACTGAGTGAGCTACAGAGAGAAGAGGTGGCTGGCAGTCCAGAGGGTCCCCAGGGAACTTCTACTCACCATGCCCTCTGTGTACTGTATCAGTCTATAGATGCCTTTCCAGCAGTGAATGGGCAGCAGTTGCAGCTGTATCTGCTTCAGTGGATTGAGAAAGTCCTGGAATTCATCCTGCCTCCTAGGAGGGTGCACCTGGAGCAGCAGCTACTCTTTGGTGTCCCCAGCCTTCTTATCATGCTGTTGCCTCTTGCCTGAGCTCAGAGCTCCCACTGCCTTGAACCATGATCTCCAACTTGGTCATGACCTGGTCCAGGGTTTGAAGCCAAATGCCTAGCATTTCCTGGTGCTGAGTCTCTATCCTGTCTGACCAAACTGCCTTAACTTGCCCAGCTCTTTGGGATGGCACCAGGGTTGTCAGAGACCTTGATTCTGTGGGCTGAAATGGGTGGCTTCTTAGGGTACTGATAGGCTCCAGACATCATGGGCCATGGGCTGGAGTCAATGGGCCTGGGTCTCCAGAATTCTAGTGGTGCTCTAAAGGTACACCCTTGGATCCTAGGCATAGCTAAGATGACTGAAATGGCAGGAAGAATGGAAAAGGAGGAGATGGAGAAGACAGAAGGGACCCTGGTGGGGATGGTAGCCAGGTGAGCCTTAATTAGCAACATCTTAATTAAAAACATATGATAATGTATAATATAGAGCAGCAACAGTAAAATGATGTTTAGATTATTTCATTTGAGTATAAGATGCAAGGGTCATCTCCTTATTTTCTTGGCTGTCTAGAGTAGCTACAGTGGGTAATTTTTAAACACTATTCGTCCAAAATATCAGCCTACCCACTGGTTGAAATTGGAACAGCTCTATCACCATTCCCAGAACAGTGTACAAATTAGGCAGGATTCTGTGTGAGACCTGTGTTTTACCTGTGCAGACCAGGGTAGCAGAGCAAAGTCTAAGAGCCTTGCAGACAGCAGGGAGGACCCACTACCTCCCCCTGCAACAAACTTTCTGAAAGGCAGCCTTCTTTACCTGGCGATTCTTGGATCAAAGAGTGTGTGTGTGTGTGTGTGTGTGTGTGTGTGTGTGTGTGTGTGTGTGTGTGTGTGTGCTGTGTGGTGGATTTCTGTACATCTTTCTGTGTGTGGACCTATAGGTGTGTTTTTGTGTGATTTTTTGTCTGTGTATCTGCTGCCTCTTGTGTGCAGTAATAGTGTCATTTTGTGAGTTTATGTGCTCATATGTGGTTGTATGTGTCCATGGTTCCTGTATGTTTGGGTTTAAGTGCTTATGTTGGTGCTCATGAGTATGGGTGCTTATATGTGCAAATATGTGTTTGGGTGCATCATCATGCTCATTTTTTTCTGTGAAACATCTTTAATGATAATGGAGTCCAATTTTGTTGGAAAAGAACTGTGCACACCCATTTTGAATCCATCTAATATTGTATGCTGCTGCCCATCTTTCCACATGTCCACCTTGCTCTCTAGGACAATAGGACACAAAAACTACTCTAAATCAATGGTTTTCAGGTAATTGTAGAGTGAAAAATATTTATCTACTGGACAAGGGAATATATTTATCTACAAGAAATGGCTTTGGAGCATTCCAAAAAAACATGGTACAGGAAGATGAGGAGGAGGCCACTGTGGCAAATCAAGGTATCTGAGAGGCAAGATGGGCTGAATGAGGGTTTGTGTCCCCTCTCTGCTCTCTCTGAGTGAATGGTGACTGAATACTCAGTGGTCAGGTGGCTCACTGTGTGTTCTTTGTGTCCTGTCTTGTCCTCATCCGGATTGCCTGCTACCACTTTCTTTCCACCTTTGCCTGACTTTGAATCAGTTATCATTTTCCTTGAAGATAGTACTGGATTTTATTTGTTGAGGGATTATGACTTACAATATGATTCTAGTTTCATCTAAGTTCATCAGAAATTCCCTAGCCACACTGTGGTGTGAGAATTATGGTGTCTCAGTGCACCCCACTAGGCTCCTGAGGGTGTAAAGCACTCACCATGTGCTGTGTCTGTAGCACTGAGTAACTTCTTTTCTTCACAATGAAGATTGTATAGTTATAGATTTAGTTAAATATTAGACAGTTATAGTTATAGTTCTCCTTGTTAAGAATTTCAGAAATTAAACATACTAAAAGGGTGTAAGTGTTCAAACTTGCAAAACATTATAAGACATTTCTCTTTATTAAAATAGAAAGAGAAATATGGTGATATTTCATTTGTGCTGAAATGTGATTTTATTTGTATGTTTATAAAGTTGCCTGGGGATCAGTGCTAAGAGTAAGCCATTAAACAGAAGTCTGTTAGTGGTAACACAGGCTCATAATCTGATCACATGTCAGGCAGAGTCTGTGTGTGTTCATGGATACAGCCAAAGTGGTGACCCGAACCTTTAATCTCAGTACCAACCACAGAGACCTGGATGTCTGTATAAACAGCCATTGATGAGGAAGTCATGTGTTTGGGTTTACAGCCAACAACAAGGCAGGACAGAAAGGCAACAAAAAGATAAGACATAGAAAGAAGGTCTCTCTCACACAGGGGTAGGACAGCAATGAGTGGTAAGAAAAGGTAGTCTTAGCTCTTGGCTACTGCTCAATCTCTGGGCTTTTAACTCTTTATTGGGCTCTGTGTTTCTTCTTTAATAAGACCATTTATAATTACATCTGCATTCATTCTGAGTTAAAATGTGTCTCATGGAACGTTGGAGAAATGAGGACTCTCAGACATTGCTGGTAGTATATCATGATATAGCACAGTGAGAAACCACAGACTCTTCTTCAGAAAGTTAAACTACAATTCACAGGTGACCCAGTGATTCCAGAACATAAAGTAGGTGTCCAGAGAGAAACTAGGTGACATCAGGGTTGTAGCAGCATTCCTCAGAGGAGTCTCAAGTAAAAACTATCTAGATGTCCATCATTCGCTGAGTCAAAAAGTACAATGGGATTGAGCCCCTCCATGAATTATTGTTCAGCATAAAATAATACATACAACCATTTATCCCTGATATAGCCAGAATTTTATTACTAAAAGAAATCCTCAACACAATCACCTTACAGGGAGGAATTGTTGATTGTGACTCCTGGTTGTGGAGATTTTCTAGGTTCCTGAGCTCACTGGTTTTCTAGTTTCCTGAGCTCACTTGTTCTGATGTGAAGTAGCCTGTGGTAAAAGGAGCAACTTTTGGAGGAAGTTGCTCACCTTGGGGTCAACTGAGAAGCACTGAATAACACCAGTGAGCTGATCCAGTTGTCCTATGATGGAGAACATTCCTATACTGCACAGCCTGGGGGACTTCCTAAGCTGGGTTGGCTAATGAACCAGTACCCCAGAGGTCTACATGTCTGTGCATTACACGCTTACAGGTTAGGCATTTCAATGATTGAGATGCCTGTTTCTCAAGGTCACTGTATTCTTCTCACATCCAAAATAGTTAATATTCCTCTCAATAATATAAATACTGATTGCTCCTTCTATTAACATTATCTGGGAAATTAAACATGTTACTGTATTAGAGTGTGCTTGTGTGTGTGTACACATGTACTTGTGTGTGTTCATGAGGCTTTGTGCTTGTGAGTGTGCAAGCACTGGACTGAAAATGCAACCTTCTAATGAACAGGACCAAGAGAGCCTGGATGAAAAAAGGACGGACCTGCTGAAGCATAAGGAGCTGGTCACCCAGCAAGGGGACTTGGCAGAAAAGCTGCAACATCACTTCCATGTCTCTGAGATGAGGTGTGAGACCAGGTTTGGAGGAGCGGTTAGAACCATGTAGGTCACCTGTATCTAGATCTTTGTCCTTTTGGGGAATTCTCCCCATCTGGATGGCTCTCAGCCAGAGCCAAAGAAAGAACACTTCAGGTATTGTGCTGGCTCAGTCAATAAGCACTTCTCTAGGAAACCCTATGTTCAGTACTTAGTGTCTCTGGGGAGTGTTTATCCCTTATTCGTTTCTGAGCTATCTGGTATCTTCTCAGTACCTTGTTCCCTGTGTCACCCAACAAAGCTTCCTATGGCAGTACTCATCCTAATAGAAAGAATGATAGTTGTGGAGATCTGTGTGTGTTCCTGGCACTTTATTTTCCTTCCAGAACATCACCTTTAGACAGAAGCTCCTACGTTTGGGTAGATCTTCATGCAGCACACTCCTGTTTATTACAGGCTCTCTGCAGTGTGAATCTGTTTCCTGTGAAAAGTTTTTACTGCTATGAGAAGATGTAGGGGTTGAGGAGTTGAACTGAGGCTTGTTTCTATGCTGTAGGATTAATCAGATCCTTCCCTGCATTTATTTTGTAGGCTCCCATGGAAGGTTTACATTCAGTGTCCCATATTGTTCACATTCACCTGGTATCTAATCATGGCCATGCATATCTGTCCTGAACTGTTTGTGAAACATTGCTATGGTGATATATTATTTGTACTGAATGTGATTTTATTTGTATATTAATAAATAAAGTTGCTGGGGAGTCCGAGCTAATAGCAAGCCATAGCACAAGCTAGGAGGTAGTGGTACATACCTTTAATTCACATCACATGACAGACAGATCTCTGTGTATTCAAGGATACAGCCAGCATGCAGACACACACCTTTAATCTCAATACCAACCATAGAAGACCAGGAGGCCTGTATGAACAGGCATTGATGAGGAGGTCATGTGGTTCGGTTTACAACCAATGAGAAGGCAGAACAGAAACTCAAAAAAAGACAGATGTACAGGTCTCTTACTGAGGGGAAAGACGGCAGTAGCAGGAAGGGTAAGAAGGCGCTTTAAAGTCTCAGATATTACTCGTGCTCTGACTGACCCCTTGGGTTGTTATCTCTGCATTTGGCTCTGTGATTCTTATTTAATAAAAGGACTGTTACATCCACACATTGCGACACTGTTATTTTTTTCCAAATAATTTATCTATAACAACACAGAAATGTGTCAATTTTCTTTCCCAGCACTGTGTACTTCTCCGTTCATTTTCAAGCAGATTTTAAAAGCTGAGAATAAAATCCAGGCTCAGTTGCCCTCTTACCCTTCTCATTTGGGAAATGCAGGGAGTGACCTCAATTGAAATGTCATGATGGATTGTTCAGCTGACGAGAGGCGGTTCACAATCAATAGCTGACAAAGCAGTTTCCCAAAGGCCTGTTCCCTAAATGCCTTCCTCCTCTAGGTCTGAAAATCTCCAGTCTAAGTTTGAAAAGGTCACAGCCCAGAATAAGAGAGACCTGCACATAGAGCTGTTGCAGCAGGAGCAATAAGTGTCACAGACAAATGAGGCAACCTTGTATTCCATCCCCAGCAAACATGGTGTTGGTGGGGGGTTGGGGCTTCTTGACTTTGGCTTTCAGTGTGAATAGATCCTGAGTTATTTCTAGCTTGAGGCCCAATCAGGCTGCTTCTGGCTCTGTTACCTTTCCTTCTCATATAGCAGGGCTTGTGAGAACTGAGGAGGCCAATGATTCCAAACATACCATTGAACCCATGATGCTCTACATCCTCAGATCAAGGTCTTCTCAGAAGACAGCACTTTATAGCTGTGCTCTCACTAGTGAGGCAAATACCATCTGAACTCCAGGTGATGCAGACGCCAGTCAATAGGTCTGTTGATTCAGGATTCCTGAGGAAAAGAAAGCATCACAAATGAATTCGAGACAGAAAAACCTCAGACAAGAATTACTGGGAACCCTCACATTCAACAGGGAGTGTCCCCTGTGAAGGGGACTAAAACATGGACAGTAGAGATGTTGGTGAGCAAGACATTTTCTGACAGTTTAATGTGGAAGGCTAGGCAAGCTGACTGAATCCTTAGCCTTCCCTATGTGGAGGGAAATCTGTCATGGAAGATTATTGATGTCAAGTTAAGTCTGACAGACTACACCAAAAATCATCATATTTCATTCTCCAGTCCAGTATTGAAGCTGACTCCATGTCATGCACAAGTGTTGCTGAAGATAATATACCAATGATATCTCCACATTCCCCCATTCCTATTGGTAAATTTTTGTCCATATTTAATATAAATGGGTATTTATTAGTTTTCCAGATGGAACTAAAGTGCCTGGTACTGAGAAAGGATTTATAGAAGACATCTGAATCATCTTTGATGTTCCTTGGCACTCAAATGCTGCCTACATATTTGTGGGGTCTAGTAAGCACACAAGTGTCTGTATGCTGAAAGAATCAAATAGTGACCAAGACATTACAGGATCAGCAGTGGTTGATAATTTATGAAAAGCTTCCCAAGGGGGACAAAGAATGCTGTAGATAGGTCTCAGCCTAAGTCTCTAGATGACTTGACCTACAAAGCCTGAAGGAGGCATGGGTATACTAGATTTGAAAATACTTTTAGCAATTACTGACTGCCTTCCTACCATGTTTCCAAAGCCAGGAACAGGCTGTAAGTCTGTGATGCTATGTGCATCAAGAGAATGATGCTGACCTTACAACTTTTTGTTTGGTGTTTGTTTGGGTTTTATTTACCTTGTTTTTTTTTTGTTTGTTTGTTTTCTTTGTTACAGGTTGAGGTTTTGATATTTATTTGTTCTTTCTTTTGTTCTTATTATTTGGGTATTTTGCTAAGGCTGTTCACTGTTTATATTGACTTTCCACTTAAAGCCACTATTGAGTAATATTACTGTATTTTTATTAATAATAAAGTGATTTTTGAATTTTTTACCTTAGAACCAATTTCTTTGGTCAGGTATGTTGTCTTACTCCAGTAGCCCCAGAACCTCCTGTAACACAAGAACACTTGTGTGCCCATTTAGGCTACATAGTGGTTAACCTGGCAGCCAGTAATATACAGAGCTTTAGATGTGGATAGTTTTATCAACTCCCTGGATTCCCATTGCAGGATTGAAAAAGTACCCATACTTCACCCTTGTGGTCATATTTTTAGCTATCTGTTAATATAACATTCTGTATACCAACTTCATTATGTGATGATGTGTACTACATTAATGACAAACACAACAGTATTGCTATAAAGCATCTCAGGAAATGAAAACATTTACTAAAGGAATATAAAAGAAATCCATGGCCTACTTGCCACCTGGAGCCGTGATGATATTCTGCCTGGTCCACTGTAAAGGGCTATGTCCTATCCATGACCCTAACACTGCTGCGGGTGTCTATGTTGATATGCATGAATCCACTACCAATTAGGGCCTGTCAGCCACCTACAGTCCTGGCCACCACATGTGACCATGTTGTAGTCAAAGTGATATGCCACCAAAGGGGACATATGTGTCTTAGAATCCTGTGTTACCACCTAGGACCATAATGACATCAGGGTGGGAGCTGTTACTGAGGGTCATGTCTGGGTCCATGGCCCTTCTGTAGCCAAGGTCTGTGTTGATATTTCAGGCCTCTGTTGCCATCAAAGAAGCTTGGAATCCGGGCTACCATCATGGGACCTGGTGCTGTTGAATCCCTGCCAATCTGTGTGACCTTCACTGCCAACCAGAGCCATGGTGACATCCAGCCCTGGGCTACAACTTGTCTTGGCTATTGCTATTGGTTCTAGTGTTGGGAAAAAATGTTCTGCTTTGGTTTTGAACTTCCTGGAATGGCTTGAGACATAGTTGACCATCTTCCCTTTCACAGTGTGAACACTTGTGAACTATTATGAGGGTGGCCTGGCCAAGATATAGGAGACTGTGAAGGAGCTGGCCTCCGTTGAGAAGACAACTGACCATTTCTTTGATGCTGCTTACTTTGGGCCAGAAAGACTGATTATGCGGTAGGTTTGCAGTGTAGACGACCAGTAGCTTAAAGAAAAGAGGGATTATTTGTCTCCAGAGCCCACCTAAGGCATCCTGACCTCCCTCTCTTCATTCTGTGAGCTCCTTTCAGTGCAGACAGGTTTTGAGTTGCAAAAAGAAAATATGGACCCTGAGCCAGTGGAGTCCTTTCAGTCCTTGAAGCTGTACTTGGCTACATTGACTAACAGCCTACATGTTGTCCTGGATTGACAGGTGGTAGACAGTGGAAGAGCCTCCAAGTATAGCAGTCTGTGGTCTGCCTCCAAGTGAGACACTGACCATCATTTTAAAAACCACATAACCCAGAAAATGGGAAGACACATGTGGAAGATGGATGCTTTTTATCCCTGGACTCAGGATTCAGAGGCATGCAGATTTTTGTGAGCCTAGGACAGCTTCTTCTACATAGTGACTTCCAGGTCAGACAAGTCTACCTAGTGAGACCCTGTCTTCAAAACCACACCAAAGTGAAGGTTAAGAAAACTGAGGAGGGTTAGAATGGGAGAAGCCCATGAACAAGCCACAGTATATATGTCAGACACCAGGACTGAATCCTAGTATCCACCAATGACACCTTTGCAGCCTGGATACAGCCTCTGTCCGCCAGCCTACTTGGAAATGTCCCCTGTCACTTTGTGTGGAGCACTCTATTCCAGGGTTAGATCTCACTGTGTGTTGGGTTAGTTTGTCACTTTAGCTCTCTGTTCTGGGGTTGTTATTGGCATCAAACTAGAATGCATATATATCCTGCTTCCTTCCTATAGAATCAGAGTCCTAGCAAGAAGCCTTAGACCCTTCAACTGCACCTTTAATCCCAGAACACTTGAAGCACAGGCAGGAAGATCTCTAAGTTCCAGGCAAGCCTGGTTTTCAGAGGTAGTTCCAGGTCAGCCAGGACTACATAGAGGAACCCTGTCTCTGTAAACCAAAAATAACAAAAAGGAAATAAAGAACATAGAAAGAAAGACAGAGAGACAGGAAGAATGAAAAAAGAATGTGAGAGAGACAGAGAGAGAGAGAGAGAGAGAGAGAGAGAGAGAGAGAGAGAGAGAGAGAATTAAAAAATAGAGTGAAGGAAGGAAGAAGGGAAGAAAGGAAGGAAGGAAGGAAGAATGAAAAACAAAACACTTGAACTGCAGCCAGGAGTGGAGGACACCCCTTCTGGAAGTCAGTGGCAGCCTGACTTTCCGTGTTCTGATAGGATACTGCTGCCCATGGCCCTGCACTTCCAGCCCCATTGATATCTTTTCTTCTGGGCACTAAGCTAAGGAAGGCAGGTGGCAAAGTCACCATCTCCTGATCATGTGCATGGATCCTGCTGCCTAAGCAGTCTCTCAAAGGCTGTCTATCTCCTGATCTTTACTCCTGCTGCAGATAATGGGCTGAGCTGAATTGGCTTCAATACCTGGTCTGAAGCAGGCACTGTCATTCCAGAAACAGTGCTTCTTGGCCATCCCCCTAGGGCATATGTATGGGAAGGAAAATGATGATCCAAGTTCAGTCAGGTGGTCTGTGGTAGAGCTGGACCTCAGATCCTAAGTATGCAATCCTAATTGAGTAATTTCCCTCCACTCGGTGAATCCAGCTCTCTGACCTCTGGTCAGGTTGGTTCCAGGTATGTCCAAATGCATCATCATAAATCCAATGAATATAGGAACTAGTCTCGTCAAGCTCTTGCATAAAGTTAACATAGAATGCAAAGCACTCAGGAGGCCCCTGATTTTTCACACAGGTGAATTCTACATTATTTTTGTAACATATTTTATGGCAGGAGGTCACCATTCTAGACCTTAACTCCTTGTCCTGTCAACTAGTGAATGGAAGAACTTCTTATCTCTTGGACAGATGCATGCATGCTTGACCTTTAAATGGTGCATAGGGTCAGATAAAGACCATGGCCTCCACAGAAGCTCCTTGGAATGTTAACTAGGAATCTGCTTGTAACCATACCTGTAGGGGCTCAGGACAGTTGTTCAGCCTGGTCAGTGTCCATTCCACCACTCTGTCTCTGCAGAGGATGCTAACATGAGCCTGCTCCTCTCTATGTCTTGGTGCACAGAGGTTAGGACCCAGTTCTGGTTTTCTACTCCTCAGTTAGGCTTGATTTGCCACTGATATACTCATGGAAACACATTACTGTAATTTATTTGTTCTGTCTGAGGGATATACACTATTTGTTATAATTTTATTTTGAAACCAGAAGCTGTAGAACCCAGAAAACCAGCTTCAAAGCATTCCTAGAAAACCACCTAAATGGTGAAGTCCAGGATGGGATGGCTAGTCCCTGGCTCGGCACTGTCTATTTGAATTTAAATGCCTTAAAAGCAAAGGAAATAGAAACTTGTAGATCCCTAGTAATGTGAGTCCCTTTTGAAGAGCTCTGTAGCCTGTGGCTCTTAGTTGAAGACTGTACACCATCATTAGAAATCTTGAGGAAGAAGAAGAGTGGTTCCTCTAAAGTCTGTTATAGTCAGAGGTCTTGAGCAGGACCTCTTACTTACAACAACACATTATGTAGATGAAGTTCTCAACAGTCTTAGCAAATAAGAAACACAGAGACAAATAAAGAGTTAAATGCCCAAGAATTCAAAGCACTAGTGAATAGTCTTTGGCTTACCAGTCCTTGCAGTCCTTCCCCTGAGAGAGAGACCTCCTTCCTGTTTCTTTTTCTTGCCATTCTGTTCTGCCTTCTCATGGGCTCCAAATCCAACCACATGACTTCCTCATCAATGCCTACCTATACAGACCTCCAAGTCTCTATGGTTAGTACAGAGATGAAAAGGATGTGTCACCATGCTTGGCTGTGGCCTTGAACACACAGAGACTCTGCCTGCCATTGTAATCAGGAAAAAGGGCATGTGCTACCATTGCCAGACTTCTGCTTAATGGCTATGACCTCTTGACTTCAGGCAACTTTATTTATTAACATAAAAATAAAATCACATTTCAGCACAAATAAAATATTACCATACCATTGCTTGTGTACACCCAGTCCTATAACAAATCTGGGCATTGGGCAGTATACCAAGGTACTCATCACGAATATAAGTGTCTGAACAACATCCTAATTTGAACACTAAATGTAGGGATTTGGGGTATCATCTGTGATTCAATAGTATTTAATTGCTCATGTTGATGAATAGAGGGATACTGTGAAAGGAATGAGACACATTCTTGGGCAGTGTTTGGATAGTATAGCTAAGTTCCCAACTTGGGATGTACTATGGTGCTTCCAGTGAAGCTAAGAGAACTCTGACTTTGGAAGGAGGAGTTGCTAAATGGATTCTGTTATGTTCCAAGGGAGGCTTGTGGAAAGTGAAGCCGGGATTCTGGTCAGTTCAGGGAGAACCAATTAGCAGAGTGGCAAAAGCTGTTCCCCATGACATCAGCAGTCTCTTCTCTGGAAATTCTATTGTATCCTGGAGAGCTCTTAGCATCCCCTGTGATGTCACCACTGTTGTAGCACTCCAGCTGGCTTAGAGCATTCCTTCAGTGCCTATAGGGTACATCATTAGACATGCTGTCAAGACTGAGGAGTCTACTTGGTAGACAGAATGGAGAATGTCCAGAGACCAGAGAGAGGGAGAAGGAAGCTAGCCTTCATTCTCAGAGTAAAACAGGAACACAAAATGGTGCTGGAGAAGGCACAGTGGGTGCTAGGTAGGAGATGGGAAGCTCCTGGAGGAGGTGGCCTTGAGCTTGGCCTTCCAGTAATTAGGTAGAGGAGCTGGAGAACAACACCTGAGTGCTAGTGCATTGTGCCATTTTTATCCTGACTGCTGAAATTACTTGCAGGGTTTGGTGATCTGGAATGTGTTGCATCCTGTGTCTCTGTGAAGGTGCTTGAAAATGTGGACTTTGTTCCCCTGAAACATGTGTAAGGAGACAGAGGAAATTCTGGACAGCTTACACAACCACATCTGTACAGAGTGACTTGAGAGCTATGATCCACAGAAAGGGAAATCTCAGCCTGGCCTAAAATATTTGGGTTGTCACTTGGTTCCAGACACGATCTTTCTGTTTGGGCCTCAGGGTGGTCTGTCAATCCTCTATGCCTTTTCACTAAGCAAATTTACTTGTGTTCAATTACCCACAGAGACTGCAATGGATCCATCATCCCACCCAACCTTCCTCACCAAAAAACAGGTCAATAAGGAAATGGAGAGGCTGATCATACTGGTCTATGCTAGAAGCATTTGGCTCTGAATCTTGTGATGGGAGCTAGGTTTGCAGGCAGAAATGTGGAGAAGAAGGGCAAAAGTATCAATATTATTGTTCTGGATCCAGCTCAATCAGGCACCCTCTCTGTCAAAATTTTAATGGTGCCTTTATGAAAAGTTCAAGGATAAGAGGCTTCAGGTTTGTGTAGTCCTTGATTAGGGGGATTCTGCTGCAAAGTGGCCACCTGATACTGGCTCCAGGTCAGATGAGGAACAATATAGAGACCTTGGACAATGAGGCAGGCATTCCAGGCTGTTCTCCAGGCTCCAGGACCCTTACCTTGATGCTAAATTCACGGGAATTGGAGCTTGAATTCACTTCCATCCACATATTTAGTGTGCCTTATTTTTGATGCTGAGAATGGAAACAGGCCCTTCCATGTTCTCTATCACAGAGCCATACCTCCAATCTGATTTGACAGTTCGTTTCTGTTACTTTTTGAAAATTTCTTTCTCTTTCTTATTTTTACAAATTGTTATTATGTATATTAGCACATGTGGAGGTCAGAAGACAAATTCGTTCATTCTCATTTTTTATTCACTCTATGTTTAAGAAAATTCTGGGTATTGAACTTCTGTGTTCAGGTTTGTGCCCCAAGTCTTTACCTGCTGATCCATTTCATAAGACCTTGACTTTCATTTGAATATTATTTTAATTTTTGTTTTTTTCCTTTTTTATGATTTATTTCATTTTAATGTATATGTGTGTTTTTCCCGTAGGTTATGTTTGAGAATTGCTTGTGTTCCTGGTGCCTAAGGATCCTGGAAGAGTGTGTTTGAACCTCAGTATGGTGGCTGGGACTTAAACCCTCATCCTCCACAATAGAAGCCAGTGCTCTTAACTGCTGATCAAACTATCAAACTCACTTTTTCTTTCCTTTTTTTTTTTTGACATAGTTTCTTACTATGTAGCTCTGGCTGTCCTAGAACTCAGTCTATAGACCAAACAATCCTCAAACTAACAGACATCTACTTGACTCTGCCTTCTGAGTGCTGGGATTAAAGGCATGGGACACCATGTCCTACTTCTGACTTGCACGTTTAAAGTGCTCACTGTACAGTGGCCCTGTGTTAGCATTGAGGATGAGCACTAGACAACAAATCAAACCTCACATTGCTTCCCTCTCCCTAGGGAGACAGAAAGCAAGCAAAATGAAACACACCCAGCTTAGATGGTACCCCAGAGTCAGAAGGGCTAAAGACGCTCAGATCAGCAACAGCCCACAATGACACCAGTGCTGTGATCCTTCAGTATTGTCATAGCCATGATCATGGGGCTCAAGACAATTCTAGAATGGGATAAGGTAAAAGGATGAGGTAAGAATTGACCAAGACTTTATACAGAGCAGTGATGACAAGAATGTGTTTTCCTAAAGCATGCATACACACTTCTAGCTCTGGATGATTCCCAAGGCTAGATGACTAAAATTGAGACATGGGCATTCTGGTCTAGATCTATATCTGATGGGCCACTGGATTTAACTAAAAAATTTGAACTTGAAAATTCAAGTCTACCACGTAGTATTTTATAAATGTCTTAATGAGTTGTGAGACAGTGCAAAATAGCTGGGGAATTTTGTTGTTGTTTCAACTGTAGTGTGTGTGTGTGTGTGTGTGTGTGTGTGTGTGTGTGTGTGTGTGATATGTGGGCATATGCGTGTGCATGTTTGTTATGTGTGTGATATGTGGGCATATGTGTGTGCATGTTTGTTATGTGTGTGATATGTGTGCATATGTATTTGTGTGAGTGTGAGCATGTGTATTGTGGTCAGTGGATGGACTTAGGTGTTGGTTCTTACCTTCTACTAAGAGACTGGATTGTAATTTTAGTCTGTATAGGGAGAAGTGTCTGCATGCCATTGCTTGAAATTGAAGACCAGAGAAGAACTTTGAGAGTCTATCCTCACCTTCCAACTATTCATGAGTTTAAAATACAAACTTAGGTCATCAGGCTTCATGGTAAGTTCTTTTACCAGCTGAGCCATCTAAGTTGCTCTTCCTTATTGTGTTTGCCTTGGTGCGTGCCTGGAAAACTGGGCTGTGTTTCTATTGGTTCTCTTGTCTCTGTCTCCCAGCTCACCATAGGAACTCTAGTATTAGAGATACAACAGCATCCACACTCAGCGTTACATGGGTTCTGGGATTCAAATGTAGGATTCATGTTTGTATGGAAAGCACTTTACCCAGTGAGCCATTTCCCCAACCTGACTTGTTTTTCCCTCTTCCTCCTCTTTCTCCTCTCCCTCCTCCTCCTCTTCCTTCTCTTCTACAGTTTTTCAAGACACAGTTTCTCTGTGTTGCCCTGGCTGTGCTGGAAATTGCTCTATAGATCAGGCTGGCATCCAATTCACAGAGATCTTCCTGCCTCTGCCTCTTGAGTACTGGTACCAAAAGTGTGCACCACCACTGCCCAGATTGTTGTGTTTAAACATTTATGTATTTTTTTATTTTTATTTTTTTGTTTTTTAATATATTTTTTCATATGAATATTTGTGATTTATTTTACATATCAGCCATGGGTTTGCCTGTCCTCCCTCCTCCTGGCCCCTCTGCTTTTCCCACAGCCCCTTCCCCCCATTCCCTTCTCCCCAGAGGAAAGATTCAGCTCAACATGGTAGATTCAGTACAGGCAATTCCAGTTCTCTCCTTCCAGGCTGAGCAAAGTGTTCCCACATAAGCCCCAGGTTCCAAACAGCCAGCTTATGCACTAAGAACAGGTCCCAGTCCCACAGCCTGGATGCCTCCCAAACAGTTCAAGCTATTCAATTGTCTCACTTATCCAGAGTGCCTGATCTAGTTGGGGGCCTCCACAGCTTTTGGTTCATAATTCATGTGTTTCCATTAGTTTGGCTATTTGTCCCTGTGCTTTTTCCAAACTTGGTCTCAACAATTCACACTTTTACATTTCCCCCTTTTCTAGATAATTGGACTCCTGGAGCTCCACCTGGGTCCTTGTGTTGGCATTTTGCCTGAATATATATCTGTGTGAAAGTGTCAGATATCTGGGAACTGGAATTAAAGACTATATTGAGCTCCAGTGTGGGATTAAATCTGGGCTCTCTGGAAAGCACCAGTTACTTAACTGTTGAGCCAAATATGCAGGCCCAGTTTATTTCTAATGTAAACCCCAGCTGATGATATCCAGTTCTGACTTATGTCTATTAGAGTCCAGTTATGCCTAATGTATGAGCTGAATGAGTCAGCCAGGTCTGATTGCATGGGACAGCCAGAATGGCATGAGAACATGGTGAGTTTTAAAAAAAAAACAACAACAGGACGGAGCAATGTCTAATAAAAACTGGTGGAATGTATTAAGTTTTAACCATTGAGCTGTACAGTCAGGGAAAATGTACTATCCATTTTGTGGAATGTTGGGAATTTGTGTATAAAATATATGCTCCTTGTCTTTTTGAAGAACAATGTGTAAAATCTCTAGGAGCAAACTCTATAGGATTTTTAGATGTAATTTTAGGTCAAAACCACTGAGTATCTTCAAAAACTCTTAACAGCCAAATGAATGGAAGCACATGAATTATGAACCAAAGGCTGTGGAGCCCCCAGCTGGAGAAAGCTCTCTGGATAAGTGAGACAATTGAATAGCTTGAACTGTTTGGGAGGCATCCAGGCTGTGGGACTGGGACCTGTTCTTAGTGCATAAGCTGGCTGTTTGGCACCTTTGGCTTACACAGGGACACTTTGCTCAGCCAGGAAGTAGGGGACTGGACCTGCCTGTACTGAATCCACCAGGTTTAAATGAATGCCCAGGGGAGTCCTGGCCCTAGCGGAGATGAGAATGGATGGGAGGGGATGGGGGGAAAGTGGAGGGCGGGGAGGGGGCAGGGAGGACAGGGGAACACATGGCTGATGTGAAAAATTAAAACACAAATATAATAATAATAATAATAATTCTTAAAAGTTGAAATAATGGGTAGTGATTATCTATATATCTTGTGTAACATGCTAATGCAGTCTACTAGTGGTCATCAATTTAAATCAAATAAGTTGCATATTATCTTCCGGCAGTAAGTTCTCTAGGCTCCATACTAGGAAGTTGTTCATTTTTTATTTTATTAAATTTGCTATTTCTTTTACATACCAACCACAGATTCCTGTTCTCCTCCCTCCTCCATACCCCAGTCGTCCCTGCAACAACTTACTTCCCTTACCCTCCTCCAAGGCAAAGCCTCCCATGGGGAGTCAGCAGAGCCTGGTACATTCAGTTGATGCAGTCTAAGCCCCTTCTTCCTGCATCAAGACTGCAAAAAGTGTCCCACCATAGGCACTAGGCACAAAAATCCCACTCAGGAACCAGGGATGGATCCTGATCAAACTGTCTTGTGGCTCACTAGCCACTTCAAGCCTAATGACTGTCTTGAATATGCAGAGGGCCTAGTCCCATAGCATGGAGGCTCCACAACTATTGGTCCACTGTTCATGTTTTTCTTGTAGTTTGGCTATCTGTATCTATACACTTTCCCACCATGATCTCTATGTTCCTTGCTCATAGAATCTCTCCTCTCTCTCATTGATTGGACTCCTGGAGCTCAGCCTGGCCCTCAGCTGTGGATCTTAGCAATGCTTCCATCAGTCACTGGGTGTAGGCTAATTGGGTCTCCTCATCAATTGGTCCACAGTTCATGCATTTCCACAAGTTTGGCTTTTTATCTCTGTACTTTCTCCCATCAGGACCTCAATGTCCATTGTTCATAAAAGCTGTCCTTCCCATTATCATGAAGTCCATTACTTCTTGGTAATAAGGAGATGCAGGTACTCATGAAGAATCATATTCCACATGAAATTCTATAATACTATTACCTTCTGGACATATACTTTATAAGGAGATGAACACTCACTTTCCCATATGGAAGTACTGAGGCAATTCCAAACATTCAAATAATTCAGGGGTGCTGAAGGATTTCCCTTGAGTCCCAGAAGAGATTCCTGTAGTGGGAAACCTGACTTCTGGTGAGTTATGAGGCGAGCTGGTTAGCAAGGAGGCAATGTCAGTTCCCCATGACGTAAGGGGGATCTCTTCCCTGGACATTCTATTGTATCCTGGAGACTTAGAATGTTTTCTGATGTCATCTGTGTTGTAGCAACACCAACTGCCATTAGACAGTTGGTACAGTGCCCTTACAGTTCAGCCCAAT
>NW_023413003.1:0-601 GCF_903995425.1 Onychomys torridus
AATATTTCCTCATGTTGTGATGAAATGTAAACATTAAGTTAAAAACAATGAAACAATATTGCTACTGTCATGATTCATAATTCAAATATTTGATGTGCAGGATATCTGATATGGAACCCCCAATGGGGTGGTGATGCACACCTTGAGGACCACAGCTCCAAATGCAGGCAGAAATCTCCTCAAATGCTGGCAGTGATGCGGAGGCAGTGTGATTCTTATTTTTTATTATCAGACTGAATGAAACTAGTCACCTGGGAAGATGGACCCTCACTGAGGAATTATATAGATAAGATTTACTTTGAATTTGTCTCTGTGGGATTTTATTAATTGTTAATTCAGATAAGACTCCCTAAACTGAGCAGAATCCTTTCATTTTCTGCAACCTATACTGTGTAAGTATGAAGAACCTAGAGCATGAGCATAAAGAAACGCGCAGCATGGGTCATTTGTTTATCTCTTCTTTTGGCTGTGGATGTCATATGATTACCTGAGTTCCTACCTTGATTTCCAAAAATTGGAACTATTACCTGGAATTGTGGGCTATGATCATTTATCCCATTCTTAGTTGCTGTGCCTGGTAACTTAATGTAATAAAGATGTT
>NW_023413004.1:0-21695 GCF_903995425.1 Onychomys torridus
TTAGGATTCCTTTCCTTAGAGCATTGTTTCATGTTGGACTCCATTTCCCAGGATGCCTTTCTCAGTATTGGTCCTCCTTTCCCAACCACATTTCCCATCATGCCTCTTGGGTCACTTTCAGGGATGCCTTTGATGACTCCATCAGTTTGGATTGGAATCCATTCCCCAGGATTCCCATTCAGTACATTATAATGGCTCTAGAAACTACATTTCCCATCATGACTCTCTGGTCATTTCCCAGGATGCCTTCGATGACACCTTCAGTATTATTTGGACTCTGTTCCCCAGGATTTCATTTCAGTACATGACAATGGTTCTAGAAACTACTTTTCCCATCATGCTCCTAGGATGGTTTTCTAGGATCCCTTTCCTTAGAGCATTACCACATGTTTGACTCCATTTCCCAGGATGCCTTTCTTGGTATTGGTTTTGTACTCCAAACTATATTTCCCCTCAGGACACTCAGGTCATTTTGCAGGATGCCTTTCACTATAGCATGTTTTGGAGTTCATTTCCCAGGATGCCTTTCTGTATAGCACCATGAAATTAAGGACATCTTTTCCCAGCATGCCTTTCTCTGTATTATCAGTATATTATTTACATGAATTTTCATAATGCCTTTCTCTATAGAATCACTGTTTGGACCTCAGTTCCCAGGATGCCTGTCTCTGTATTCTCACTACCTCGTGGACTTCATTTCCCAGGATGCCTTTCTCTACAGGCTCATACTGTGTTCTGCTTTAGTTCCCAGGATGCCTTGCTTTACGGCAACATTTAGGTTTAGGGTTAAAGGTTAGGGATCTGTTTGTGGTTAGATTAAGGGTTTGGGTTAAGTCTTTGGGGTTTTGTTTAGCTTTAGGGAATCATGGTTAGTGTTCGGGTTTGGTTGTGTGGTTAGGTTTAGCGAGTCAGGGTCAGGGTCAGGTTTCTTGTCAGGGACAGGGTCAGGTTCATGGTTGGGGTTAGGGTTAGGATCAGGGTCAGGGTTGGGGTTAGGGTCAGTGTCAGGGTTGGGGTTAGGGTTAGGGATAGGGATAGGGTTAGGGTCAGGTTCAAGTTTGGGGTTAGGGTTAGGGTCAGGGTCAGTGTTAAGGTCAGGGTCAGGGTTGGGGTTAGGGTTGGGTCAGGTTTGGGGTTAGGATTACGGTCTGGGTTAGGGTTAGGGTTAGGGTCAGGCTCAGTGTTAGGATCATTGTCAGGGTCAATGTCGGGTTCGGGGTTAGGGTCAGTGTCAGGGTCAGGGTCAGGTTCGGGGTTAGGGTCAGGGTCGGGGTTGGGGTTAGTGTTAATGGTCATGGTCAGGGTCGGGGTTAGGATTGCAGTCTGGGTTAGGGTCAGGGTTAAGGTTAGTGGTTAGTTAGGGTCGTTCTTTGCCCTCAGCAGGCTTCTCTGACCCTCATCACATGTCGTGTGGCCTCCATTCCTGGGTCAGAAGGAAACTTCCTGTTCCCTCTTTATAACATCAGCATGTTTGGACTCCATCAGTACATGTTGAACTACATTTCCCATCATGCCTCTTGGGTCTCCTCCCAGGATGTCTTCCCTTTCAGTATCAATATGTGTTGAACTACATTTCCCATCATGCTTCTCACATTTTCTCCCAGGATGCCTTTCTGTGTAGTGTCTATTAAAAACTATATTTCCCATCATGCTTTTCAAATCATTTCCCAGGATGGCTGTCATTATAGATCACTATCTGTTGGACTCCATTGCCCAGGATGCTGTTCTCTACCATGTTAGTTCATTTGGACTCCATTTCCCAGGATACCTTGCACCACAGCACCATGACACTGTCGACTCCTTTTCCAAGGTGTCCTGTGTCCCCAGGTTTTTTCCCTTTTCTTCAGCAGGTGTCCAGGGCCCTCAGCAGGTGACCTGACTTTCTGCAGGGTTGTGGTGTGATGGCCGGTTTCCCGAAACTCCATCCGCCATTACAAGATGGCGCTGACTTCCTCCCAAGGCGGAGCCCTGGGTTGTTTACCACATCGGCTCTCCCGCTCAAATCCACCCAGCAACAGCAATGCACCAATCCAAGGCTGCCTAGTGTATCAGGCCAGCAGAGCACGCCCACATCTTGTATATAAGCCTGTCAAGTGCCGTGGTCGGGGCCCCTCACCTCCAGCTCTCCCTCAACCAAGCAGCGCTTCAATAAACCGTGATTGGAGAAGAATCCCTGTGTCGTGGCTTTCTTCCCCGCTGGCCGGGGCTCGCTGCAGCTGGTGCCGAAACCTGGGACCTCTCGCATTCAGCAGACACTGGTGAGGGGCTGAAGAAGGATTCAGAACTCCACACGGAAAGCGGCCAAAGTCCGGTAAGTGTCCTCAGGTATGACATATATAATTGGTGGAATTAACCCTCCTTTGCTTGCAGTCATTTTTGTGTTTTTGGTGATCATTGTGTTGCTCTGCTGTTTCTGGCGGAGACTAATCCACTCTTGTCTACAAGGGGGAGAAGGTATGGAAGCCATAAAACAAGGGCATAGAGCACTAACAGATCACCAAGATAGCATGTCAGAGGCTGAAAGTGGAGAAGGGGGTATAAAAGAAAAACAGGAGGACAGTCATAAGCAGAGGATGAAAAGGAAAAAGGAAGATAAAAGGAAATCCCCAGAAAGAAAAGGGGAAGAAAAATCTAAGCATGTAGAACCTTCAGCACTGCTATATCTGCTGCTGGATGAATTTGCCGCCATGCGGCTCTCAGAGGAAGAGACTTCAGAGGAAGAGATCTCTGAGATAGATGAGGAAGACCTAGAGGAGGAAGCAGCTCGATACGAGCAAGACAGATATGGCCCACTAGGGTACAGTAGTTCAGGAGCTCCAAAACAGACTCCTCCTCCTTATGTTGCTTCCACTAATGGCTGCCATTTCATACAAGGAAAAACATGGTCCCGGTTAGCGTCTGCATTTCCGGTATTTGAAGACCCACAAACGGGAAGATATCATGAGCCAATTCCGTATAAGCAGTTGAAAGATCTGGTAGAAGCAGCTCGAAGTTATGGACCTAACGCTGCATACACTCTGACTCTATTGCAGCGGCTGACCGCTCAAGCCATGACCCCCTCCGATTGGACAGAAATTGCGCGAGCCTGTTTAAGCACAGGGCAGTATCTTGATTTTAAATCTATAGTTACTGATGCCGCCCAGGTCCAAGCTAGACTTAATGCTCAAAATCAACAACCTCATTGGAATGCAGACATGCTACTAGGACAGGGACAGTGGACAACAAATCAAACAGCATTTCCACTGGAGGTTTATACGCAAATAAATCAGATACATTTAAGAGCTTGGAGGATACTCCCTAAAAGAGAAGAGGTGTCTGGAAATTTAACTAAGATTATTTTTCATCACCCTCCATCTACCGGAGTAAATCCTAAAAGCTTAAAATCTCTGGCCCTATGGCAGATGGATGTGACTCATATTTCTGAATTTGGAAAAACAAAGTATGTACATGTGTCTGTAGATACGTACTCAGGGATTATACATGCCACCCCCCTAGCGGGGAAAAAATACCGCCCACGTAAAGGTTCACTGCCTTGAATCGTGGGCGGCATGGGGAAAGCCAGAAATGCTAAAAACTGACAATGGGCCTGCCTATACTTCCAAAGGCTTTAAAGCATTTACTTCTCAAATGCAAGTAAATCATAAGACTGGATTACCATACAATCCACAAGGTCAAGGCATTGTTGAACAAGCCAACCGCACTTTAAAAGAGTTGTTGCAAAAACAAAAAGGGGGAATTGCAACACACGCTACTCCCAGAGAACGCCTTGCTCTTGCCTTATTCACTCTTAATTTTTTAAATTTGGATGCCTCAGGACACTCAGCAGCAGACAGGCATGTCACAGGTCCGACAACTAAGACACAACATGTAATGTGGAAAGATGTTTTGGATAACAAATGGTATGGACCGGATCCTGTGATACAGAGATCCAGGGGATCTGTTTGTATTTTCGGGACATGAGTTGTGGGCCATTCTGAAGGCCTGGTCATTTCCCGTGCCTCTTACTTCTCAATCAGGGGTTTTTCCCTTCATATTTACGACCAATGAATCTTTAGGATGGCCACATATGCCAATGGATAAAAGCATAGCACCTAATAATTTCACTCTGCGTGCTGAGATTATTATGCTTAACTCCACTCGAGTGCATGTTGCCTCTGCTGAAGGGATGCTGGATTGGCTGCGAAGTTCTATTACCTTCTTTAAGGAGTGGGTGGGTGTTGGCATGTTTGGCGCGGTAATCTTAGCGGGATTTGTGTTGGTGTTGTTCTTGCTGTGCCACTTAGCCCGAAGTCGCAGGCTGGAGAAGATTGCAATTGCTAGAGCGCTGGCAGCGTTGGAAGCAGGCAGTTCTCCCCAAGCCTGGATAAGCATGCTCAAAGAAGCCTAATATAATGCCCTTGCACCTGGAGGCATTTGTGCCATTGCACCCAGAGGGATTGTAGATGGTCTTCAGAGTTATTGGGCTAATGCACTGCCTTTGCACCTCCGAGGGGTTTGTCCCATTGCACCGGAGAAGGAGTGCTTATCTAGCCCTAGGCCTCCCTTGATCGGTCCACACATCATGAGGTGGGGACCTGAACGGGAATAAGTCCTCTATTCTCCATTACTAAACAAAAAGGGGGAACTGTGACGGCCGGTTTCCCGAAACTCCGTCCGCCATTACAAGATGGCGCTGACTTCCTCCCAGGGCAGAGCCCTGGGTTGTTTACCACATCGGCTCTCCCGCTCAAATCCACCCAGCAACAGCAATGCACCAATCCAAGGCTGCCTAGTGTATCAGGCCAGCAGAGCACGCCCACATCTTGTATATAAGCCCGTCAACTGCCGTGGTCGGGGCCCCTCACCTCCAGCTCTCCCTCAACCAAGCAGCGCTTCAATAAACCGTGATTGGAGAAGAATCCCTGTGTCGTGGCTTTCTTCCCCGCTGGCCGGGGCTCGCCGCATTGTGGTACCTCAGTGGGTGGGTTAAGAGTCATAGGGTCAGAGCTAGGGGTAGAGTCAGGGGGTCAAGGTCTGGGGGTCACAGTCATAGGGTCAGGGTCAGGGGTTTAGGTTAAGGGTTCACATTTAGGGTTTGTTTCATGGGGTCAGGCAAGCCTTAGGTTAACAGTAGTTTAGGGTTAATGGTTAGGGTTAGGATAAGGGGGCCATGGTTAGCGTTAGTGTTAGTGTCAGAGTGTTAGGTTTAGGGTTAAGGGTTAGAGTTAGGTTAGGGTCAGGGTGTCACTGTTTGGGTTCATGTTAATGGTTATGGTTAATGATTAGGTTTATGGTTAGTGGTTAGATTTAGGGTTAGGATTAGGGTTATGGTTAGGGTTAGGTTTAGTGGTTAGGTTTATGGTTAGGGTTAGTGTTAGTGTAATGTTAGGGTCAGGGTTAAGGTCATGGTGTCACTATTAGGGTTAGCGTTATTGGTTATGGTTATGGTTATTGGTTAGGTTTATGGTTAGTTTTAGGTTTCGCAGTTATGTTTAATGGTTACTGTTAGTGATTAGATTTAGTATATTTGTTAGGGTTAGGTTTGGGTTGTTATTATGTTTATGTTTAGCTGTTAGGTTTTATGTTTAGTGGTTAGTGGTTAGATTTCGGGTGTGCTCTGCCCACAGCAGGTATCTCTGACCCTCCTAAGGTGTCCTGTGTCTCTGCTCTGGGGTCAGAATGAAACTTCCTGTTCCCTTTTTATATCATCATATGCTTTGGTTCCATTTCCCAGGATGCTGTTCTCTGTAGTGGTCATCCATTCCAAACTACATTTCCCAGCATGCCTCTCAGGTCATTCCCCAGGATTCCTGTGATTACACCACCAGTATAGTTGGACTCCATTCCCCAGGATTCCGTTTCTTTACATTAGAATGGTTCTAGAAACTACCTTTCCCATCATGCCTCTTGGATGGTTCCTAGGATCCCTTTCCTTAGAGCATTGCCACATGGTTGACTCCATTTCCCAGGATGCCTTTCTCAGTATTGGTTTTGTACTCCAAACTACATTTCCCATCAGGACATTAGGGTCATTTCCCAGGATGCCTTTCACTATAGCATGTTTTGGAGTTCATTTCCCAGGATGCCTTTATGTATAGCACCATGAAATTAAGGACATTATTTCCCAGCATGCCTTTCTCTGTACCATCAGTATATTATTTACATGAATTTTCATAATGCCTTTCTCTATAGAATCACTGTTTGGACCTCATTTCCCAGGATGCCTTTCTCTACAGCGTCATATTGTGTTCTACTTCATTTCCCAGGATGCCTTTCTATACAGCCTCATACTGTGTTCTACTTCAGTTCCCAGGATGCCTTGCTTCACGGCAACATGTAGGGTTAGGGTTAAAGGTTAGGTATCTGTTTGTGGTTAGATTAAGGGTTTGGGTTAAGTCTTTGGGGTTTTGTTTAGCTTTAGGACGTCATGGTTGAGGTTCGGGTTTGGTTGTGTGGTTATATTTAGTGGGTCAGGGTCAAGGTTCGGGTCAGTGTCAGTGTCAGGGTCAGGGTCGGGATTAGGGTTAGGGTCAGGATTAAAAGGTTGGGGTTAGATTTATATTTAGGGTCATTTTGGGGGGTAGGGTTAGGGTCAGGTTCAGGACCAGGGTCAGGTTCAGTTTTGGAGTTAGGAGTAGGGTCATGGTCAGGGTTAGGGTCAGTGTCAGGGTCAGGGTCAGGGTTAGGGTCAGTGTCAGGGTCAGGGTCAGGGTCGGGATTAGGGTTAGTTAGGGTCAGGGTCGGGGTCGGGGTTAGGGTTAATGGTCACAGTCAGGGTTGGGGTTAGGATTGCAGTCTGGGTTAGGGGCAGGGTTAAGGTTAGTAGTTAGGTAAGGGCGTTCTTTGCCCTCAGCAGGCGTCTCTGACCCTCATCACGTGTCCTGTGGCCTCCATTCCTGGGTCAGAAGGAAACTTCCTGTTCCCTCTTTATAACATCAGCATGTTTGGACTCCATCAGTATGTGTTGAACTACATTTCCCATCATGCCTCTTGGGTCTTCTCACAGGATGTCTTTCTTTACAGCATCAGTATGTGTTGAACTACATTTCCTATCAGGCTTCTCGGGTCTTATCTTCCCTTTCAGTATCAATGTGTGTTGAACTACATTTCCCAGGATGCCTTTCTCTGTATTGGCTATTTTATTCCAATCTACATTTCCCATCATGCCTCTTGGGTCGGAAAGAAACTTCCTGTTCCCTCTTTATACCATCAGCATGTTTGGACTAAATTACCCAGGATGCCTTTCTCTGCCTTTTCTGTCTAACATAAACTACATTTCCCATCATGCCTCTTGGGTCTTCTCCCAGGATGTCTTCCCTTACAGCATCAGTACATGTTGAACTACGTTTTCCAGGATGCCTTTCTCTGTAGTGTCTCTCTATTAAAAACTACATTTCTAATCATGGCTCATGTGTCATTTCCCAGGCTGCTTTTCTCTGTATTGTCCATTTATTCCAAACTACATTTTCAATCATACCTATTGGGTTCAGAAAGTAACTTCCTGTTTTCTCTATATACAGTGAGTGTGCTTTGGACTCCATTTCCCAGGATGCCTTTCCGTGTAGTGTCTATTAAAAACTACATTTCCCATCATATTCTCAAATCATTTCCCAGGATGCCTGTCATTATAGATCACTATCTGTTGGACTCCATTGCCCAGGGTGCCATTCTCTACCGTGTCAATTCATTTGGACTCCATTTCCCAGGATGCCTTTCTGTGTAGTGTCTGTCTATTTCCATCATGCCTATGAGGTCATTTCCCAGGATGCCTGTCATTATAGATCACATCCTGTTGGAATCCATTTTCCCAGGATTCCTCTCTATGTAGTGTCACTTATGGAAATGTGCCTCCTAGAGCATGAGAAATGCAGAGAGAGGCCTCCTGGGAAATGACCCGAGGGGCATGGTGGGAAATGTAGTATCTAGAGTACAAGAAATGCTGAGAGGCCTCCAGGAAAATAAACTGAGGGGCATGGTGGGAAATGACCATCGTGGAGCACCAGAAATGCAGACTTCCTATAGCCCAAGAGACCTTCTGGAAATGACCCGATGGGCAAGAAGGCAAATGTAATTCGCAGAACAGAGAAATGCAGAGAGAGGCCTCCTGGGAAATGACCCAGGGGCATGATGGGAAATGTAGTTCCTAGAACAGAGAAATGCAGAGAGAGACCTCCTGGGAAAGACCCCAGGGGAATGAAGGAAAAAGTACTTCCGAGAGCACTAGAAATGCAGAGAGGGGCCTCTAGGAAATAGAACGGAGGGGCATGATGGCATTTGTACTTCCAAGAGTATTAGAAATGCACAGAGGTCTCCTGGAAAGTGACCCGAAGGGCATGATGGGAAATTTACTTACTAGATGTTGAGAAATGCAGAGAGAGGACTCCTGAAAAGTGATCCCTGGGGCATGATGGGAAATGTAGAACCTAGAGCATGAGAGAAGCACATAGAGGCCTCCTGGGAAATGACCCGAGGGCCATGACTGTAAATGTACATTCATGAGCCCGAACCATCCAGAGAGAAGTATCCTGAGTAATGACCCGAGGGTCATGAAGGGAAATGTAGTTCCTAGAGCACAAGAAATGCAGTGAGAGGCCTCCTGGGAAATGTTCTACAGGGCAAGAGGGGAAATGTAGTTCCTAGAGGATGAGAAATGCAGA
The DNA here is from genome assembly GCF_903995425.1 of Onychomys torridus. Lineage (NCBI taxonomy): Eukaryota > Metazoa > Chordata > Mammalia > Rodentia > Cricetidae > Onychomys > Onychomys torridus. The sequence goes on from NW_023413004.1 coordinate 8,637, forward strand.
GAGAGGCCTCCTGGGAAATGACCTGAGGGGCATGATGGGAAATTTCCTTCTGAGAGCAGAGAAATGCACTGAGAGGCCTCCTGAGAAATGACCCAAGGGGCATGATGGGAAATTTCCTCCTGAGAGCACAAGAAATGCAGTGAGAGGCCTCCTGGGAAATGTTCCATTGGGCAAGAGGGGAAATGTAGTTCCTAGAGGATGAGAAATACAGAGAGAGGCCTCCTGGGAAATGTCCCAAGGGACATGATGGGAAATGTAGTTCCTAGAGCACTAGAAATGCAGAGAGGTCTCCTGTGATAGGACCTGAAGGGCATGATGGGAAATGTACGTACAAGAGAACATGAAATGCAGAGAGGCCTCTTGGGAAATGACCTGAGGGTCACGAAGTGAATTGAAGTTCCTAGAGCCCGAGATATGCAGAGAGAGGCCTCCCAGGAAATGACCCGAGGGGCATGATGGGAAATGTTGTTCCTAGAGCACAAGAAATATTGGGAGATGACTCCTCAAAAATGACCGCAAGGGCATGATGGGAAATGTACTTCTTAGAGCACAAGAAATCCAGAGAAGGCACCTGGGAAATGACCCAAGAGGCATGATGGGAAATGTACATCACAGAGCACGAGAAATGAAGAGAAGCCTCCTGGAAAATAACTAGAGGGTCATGATAGGAAATTTACTTTTAGAGCACAAGAAAAAATGAAGAGGCTTTCAGAGAAATAACCTGATGTGCATGATGCAAAATGGACCTCCTATAGCATGAGAAATGCATAAAAGACTCCTGGGAAATGACCTGAGTGTCATGATGGGAAAGGTATTTCCTAGAGCACAAGAAATGCAGAGAGGCCTCTGGGAATTGACCCTAGGGGCAGGATGGGAAATGTACTTCTTAGAGCAGGAGAAATTCAGAAAGAGGCTGCGTGGTAAATGGTAAGACAGGCAAGTGGGGAAATACATTTCCTAGAGTATGAGAAATGCTCCCAAGAGTTCTCCTGGGGAATGAAATGAGAGGCATGATGGGAAAAGTAGTTCCTAGAGTACCAGAAATGCAGAGAGGCCTCCTGGGAAATGACCCAAGGGCATGATGGGAAATGTAGTTCCTAGAGCACAAGAAAGGCACAAAGAGGCCTCCTGGGAAATGAACTAAGGGGCATAATTGGATATGTACTTTGTAGATCAGAGAAATGCAGAGAAACCTCCAAGGAAATGACCTGAGGTGCATGATGGGAAAGGTACTTCCTAGAGCATGGTAAATGCAGAGAGAGGCCTCCTGGGAAAAGACCCGAGGTGCATGATAGGAAATGTGTTTCCTAGAGCAGAGAAATGCAGAGAGGCCTCTTGAGAGAATAACAAAGGGGCACGATGGGAAATGTACTTGTTAGAGCAGAGTAATGCAGAGAGCATCCTACTGGGAAATGACCGAGGGGCATGATGGGAAAAGTACTGCCTATAGCATGAGAAATGCAGAGAGGACCCCTAGGAAATAACCCAATGAGCATGATGGGAAATGTAGTTCCTAGACCACAAGATATGCACAGAGGGTTCACCTGCGAAATGAACTGGGGTTCATGATGGGAGATGGAGTTCCTAGAGCATGAGAAATGCAGACACAGGCCTTCAGGGGAATGACCGAGGGGCATGATGGGAAATGTGGTATGTACAGCAGGAGAAATGCAGAGATGGGCCTCTAAGGAAATGACACGAGGGGCATGATGGGAAAAGTACTTCCTAGAGGAGCAGAAATACAGAGAGAGGCCTCCTGGGAAATGACTAGGGGGGCATGATGGGAAATGTACTTCCTAGAGCATGAAAATGCAGAGCATGGCCTCCTGGGAAATGACCCAAGGGGCATGATGGGAAATATACTTCCTAGAGCATCAAAAAATGCAGAGAGAGGCCTCCTGGGAAATGATCTGAGGGGCATGATGAGAAAAGAAGTTCCTAGAGCAGGGAAGTGCAGAGAGAGGCCTCCTGGGAAATGGCTCAAAGGGCATGATGGGATATGTAGTTCCTAGACTAAGATAAGTGCAGAGAGAGACCTCTGAGGAAATGACCAGGGTACATGATTGGAAATGTAGTTCCCTGAGCACGAGAAATGTAGAGATGCCTCCTGGGAAATGGCCTGAGGGGCTTGAAATGACATGTAGTTCATTAAGCAAAGAAATGCAGAGAGAGGTCTACTGGGAAATGACCCAAGAGGCATGATGGGAAATGAAGTTCCTAGAGCAGATACATGCAGAACTTGACCTCCTGGGAAATGGCCGGAATGTCATGATGGGAAATGTACTTACTTGAGCTCAAGAAAGGCAGAGAGACCTCCTGGGAAATGACCCATGGTTAAAAATAGGAAATGTAGTTCCCAGAGCAGAGATGCAGAGAGGCCTCCTGGGATATGACCTGAGTTGCATGATAGGTTATGTAAATCACAGATCAGTGAAATGCAGAAAGGCCTCCTGGGAAATACCCTGAAGGTCATGTTGTTAAGTGTACTTCCAAGAGCACAAAAAATGCAGAGAATGGTATCCTGGGTAATGACCCGAGGGGCATGATGGGAAATGTAGTTAGTAGAGCACAAGAATGCAGAGAGATGAATCCTGGGAAATGACCCGAGGGGCATGATGGGAAATGTAGTTAGTAGAGCACAAGAATGCAGAGAGAGGAATCCTTGGAAATGACACGATGGTCATGATGGGAAATGTAGTTCCTAGAATAGAGAAATGCAGAGAGAGTCCTCCTGGGAAATGACGTGAGTTGCATGATAGGAAATGTACTTCCTAGAGCAGAGAAATGCAGAAAGGCCTCATGGGAAATGACCCAGGGGAATAAAGGGAAATGCAGTTTGTAGAGCACAAAAATGCAGAGAGGCCTCCTGGGAAATGAACCTTAGGTCTTGATGGGAAATGTACATCCTAGTGGTGGAGAAATGCAGAGCGTGGCCTCCTGTGAAATGACCCGAGGGGCATGATGGGAAATGTACTTCCTAGAGCTGGGAAATACAGAGAGAGACCTCCTTTGAAATGACCCAAGGGGCATGATGGGAAATGTAGTTCCTAGACCAAGATAAATGCAGAGAGAGGCCTTCATGGAAAGGACCTGATGGGCATGATGGGAAATGTACTTTCTAGAGCTTGTGATATGCACAGTGAGACCTCCTGAGAAATGACCAGAGTGGCATGATGGGAAATGTAGTTCCTAGGTTTAGGATCATGTTAGTGTTAGTATTAGGGTTAGGATTAGGGTCAAGTTAGGGATATGGTTAAGTTATGGTAAGGGTTAGGCCTTCTGTCATGATTATGTTAGGGTAAGGCAGTTTGTGGTTAGGGTTTTGTGTTTGGGTTTGGTTTATGGTCAGGTTAGCATTGGGGTTAGTCTTAGGGTTCTGGTAAGGTTAAGGATAGGGTCATGTTAGTGTTAGGGTTAGGCTTGTGTCAGGTTAGGTTTTGGGTTAGGCTTGTGTCAGGTTAGGGTTATGGTTAGTGTTAAGGTTATGTGTTTAGTTAGTCGTTTGGGTTATTTGTTAGTTCAAGCTGTGACCTTTGCCCTCCTCAGGTGTCCTGTTTCCTCCTCTCTCTAGTCAGAAGGTAACTTCCTGTTCCCTCTTTATACCATCTGTAGGCTTCCCATGATGCATTTCTCTATGACATCACCACATATGGACTACATGTCTCAGTATCCCTTTCTCAATGACATCATTACATATGAACTACATTTCCTGTAATATTTTCTCTGTGACGTCATTATATGTGGACTGCATCTCCCATAATGCCATTCTGCATGACATCATCACATATGACTACATTTGCCATGCTGTATTTCTCCTTGTCATCATTACATTTGGACTCCATTTCCCAGGATTACTTGCTCTATATTTTCTCTGTGTGTTTGACTTCATCTTCCAGGATGCCTCCTCCTGGTTAGGGTTAGTGTTAGGATAGGGGAGTTTGCGGTTATGTTTAGGGTTAGATTTAGGCTTAGGGTCAGGTTCAGGATTCTGTAGGGTTGTTTGTGGTTAGGGTTAGGGTTATAGTTTTGGTTATTGTTAGGTTAAGGGAGTTTGTGGTTAGTGTTAGGGTTAAATTTATGCTCTGGGTCAGGTTAGGTTTAAGGTAGGGGAGTTTGTGGTTAGGGTTATGGTTAGATTTAGGCTTAGGAACATGTTATGGTTAGGGTAGGGTGTTTGTGATTAGGGTTATGGTTAGATTTAGGTTTTGGGTCAGGTTAGTTTTAGGGTAGGGGATGTTTTGGTGAGGGTTAGGGTTTACTGTTGGTTAAATCCAGGGCTCTCCTTTGCCCTCATCTGTTTTCCTGTTTCCTCTTTAAAGTTAGAAGAAAACTTCCTGTTTATTCTTTATACCATAAGTAGTCTCCCCATGATGCATTTCTCTATGGTATCACTACATATGGACTACATTTCCCATGATTCATTTCTCTTTGCCATCGTTTCATATTGACTACATTTCAGACTATGTTTCCCAGGATGCCTTTCTCATAATGTCCTCCTGTCTGAAGTGTGTCTTCCTGGTGGACTACATTTCCCATAATGCCTTTCTCTATGACACCATTACAGGTGGACTTTATGACCCAGGATGCCTTGCTCTGTATTGCCTCCACCTGTTTTACTTCATCTCCCAGGTTGCCTTTCTCTACAGGATCACTACATTTCAGACTCCATTTCCTGGGATGCCTTTCTCCAAACCATCACTCCTTTCTGGACTCCATTTCCCAGGATGCCTTGCTCCACAGCACCATGACACTGTGGACTCCATTTCCCAGGTGTCCTGTGTCCCCAGGTTTTTCTCCTTTTATTCAGCAGCTATCCAGGGCCCTCAGCATGTGACCTGACCTTCTGCAGGGTTGTTGGGCCTCAGTGGGTGGGGTCAGGGTCATGGGGTCAGTGTCATTCAGTCAGGGTCAGGGTTTTGGTTAAGGGTTCACATTTAGGATTTGTGTCATGGGGTTGGGTAAGGCTTACATTAAGGTTATCTTAGGGCTAATGATTAGGGTTAGGGTCAGGGGGTCATGGTTAGGGTTAGGGTTAGTGTCAGAGTGTTAGGTTTAGGGTTAAGGGTTAGAATTACATTATGGTCAGGGTGTCACTGTTAGGGTTAGGGTTAGGTTTTGTGGTTATGGTTAGTGGTTAGGGTCAGGGTTAGGTTCAGACTTTCATTTCTTGGGGTTATGTTTAGGGTTATGGGTCACAAGTTCTTAGAATCAGGGTTTGAGGAGTTTGTGAGTAGGGTCAGTGTTAGGATTGGGTTAGGGTTACAGGTTAGGGGTCTTTCGGGTAATTACTGGGGGAGTATGTGGTTAGGGCTAGGTTTAGATTTTGGTTTTGTATAAGGTTAGTGCCAGGGAGTATGTGCTTGGGGTTATGGTTAGAACACAAGAATTCAGATAAATAAAACAAAATTTCTCATCTGATAAAGGTCTAATAACAAAATATGCACACTGAACCCAAAAAAATCATGTAAATGAAGCAAAAATTCTCATCTGATAAAGGTCTAATATCCAAAATTTACAAATCGAACACTAGAATTCAGATAAATAAAACAATATTTCTCATCTGATAAAGGTCTAATGTCCAATATATAAATACTGAACACAAGAAATTAAGTAAAACAAAATTTTACATAATGAAGAATTAATATACCAAATATATCTATTGAAAACAAGAAATTTGATAAATAAAAATAATCTCTTACCTAATAAAGCTCTAATATTCAATATATATATATATATATATATATCACAAGAAATCAAAAAACAAACAAAATTCACATGTGATAAAGATCAAATGTGAATAATATTCTATTAAACACCAGCCTGGTCTACAGAGATAGTCCTGGACCATCTGAAATCTAATGAGAAACTGTCTCAAAAAAACAAAGGCAAATATTTGGGTTTGGGGATTTAGCTCAGTGGCAGAGCGCTTGCCTAGCAAGCAGAAGGCCGTGGGTTCCATTCTCAGCTCCAAGAAATAAAAGAACTAGCATCCAAAATATGCATACTGAACATAAGAAATCATATATAGAGGACAAAAATTGTCACCTGATAAAGGTCTATATCAAAATATACATACTGAATTCATGAAATAAGAAAAAAACAAATTCACACCAGCAGGTCTAATATCCAAAATATACATATTGAACACAACAAATTAAACAAAACAAACATTCTTATCTGCTTAAGGTCTAATATCCAAAACATACACACTGAACAGAATATATCAGAGAAATAAAACAAATTCTTATCAGATAATTGTCTAATGTCAAAAATATACTCATTGAACACAGGAAAATATATAAGACAAAAATTCATTGGGTTGGGATTTCGCTCAGTGGTAGAGCAAATGACTAGCAAAACAAAAATTCACACCATTAAATTTCTAATATCCAAAATATATATTGTATATAAGATATCAGATACATAAAACAAAAATTGTCACCTGATCAATGTCTAATATCCAACATATATTTATTGAACCCAATAAATTATAATAAACAAAAATTTCACATGTAAAGTTCTCATATACAACATACATCTATTAAACAATAGGAATCAGATAAATAAAACAAAAATCCTCATATGATAAAAGTCTAATTAACAAAATATACATATTAAACACAAGAAAACAAAAAAAGACATAACAAAAATTCTCATCTGATAAATGTAGATATCAAAAATATACATATTTAACACAAGAAATAGGATAAAAATTTCTCATCTGATAAAGGTCTGATATACAACATATACATAGATCCCAAGAAATCAGATAAATAAAACAAAAATTCTCAACTGATAAAGGTGTAAATACAAAATATACTTACTGAACACAAGAAATTTAGTAAAACAAAAATTTTCAAATTATATAAACCTGTGATATCCAAAATAGACATATTAAAGAAAAGAAATCAGATAAATAAAACAAAAAATTCTCAAATGCTAAAGGTGTAATATACAAAATATACATGTTGAACCCAAGAAATCAGATAAAACACAGATTCTCATCTGATAAATGTCTAATATACAAAATATACATTTTAAAAACAAGATATCAAGTACATAAAACAAAAAATCTCAACTGATAAAGTTATAATATCCAAAATATATATACTGATATCAAAAAATTAGAAACAACAAAATTCTCACTGGTAGGTCTAATATACAAATTATAAATATTGAATGGAATAAATCAGATATATAAAAAAAATTCTCATCAGATAATGGTCTAATACCCCAAATTTAAATGTTGAACATAATTAGATAAATAAAACAAAAATTGTCTTGTGTTAAATTTCTGACATGTAAAATGTACACATGGAACAAAGAAATTAGAAAAAAAAAACAATATTTCTCCTCAGTAAAGTAAAATGGCCATAGTTCATAATCACCCCTGTCATTTAAAATTCCCCAAATATCTTGACAGGTCACTCTAACCATATAACTATTGATGGAGAAGACATATAAGGGCAGAACATGGTCACCAGACTCAACAAGACACATCACTGACAACCTAGGGCACACAGAGTATCTGGGAAGTACCAAAAGTTAGCCAGTGTGGTTGAAGTACAGTGATGTCCTGCCTTGAAATTGGCACACCTCATTAATCCCTCCAATTTTAATGTTGGTCTAATGTTCACTCATCAATGCCTATCCCCAAATGGAACAAAAGGAAAGAGTTCCCAGAATAAAGCTTTAGCCTTACCTGTTCCTGACCTCTGAGCCAGAACAATTAACATACTGGAAACCTTGAATTTCAAGAGCCATGACAAGCAGCAAAGCTGTGTTGGTTCCCGGAGACTGCAGCATTCTGTGCTCCATTCCTGGGAGATTCAGTTCAAGCCCAGTTCCTCCAAAAAGCTTCCCTTTTCCTGCAAAGAACTCATTACACAATTCCCTTGACCATTTGTTTCTTGATGTTTTACACTGAGGCTGAAGATCAGTTTTCTTCTGTCACTCTCTGGTCTCTCTACCCTCTCCATTCTCTTTCTGAATTAAACTCTTCAGTATGCCATCATGTTCATCAGTAAATGGTGAAGACATTGAATAAACTTCCCGTGGGCAGTGGGTGTTGCCATAACATAGGTTACATCACTGAGATGGCCAGGGATCTCCAGGATACAATAGAATGTCCAGGGAAGAGCTGCAGTTGTCATGGGAATTGACATTGCTTCCCTGTTAATAAGCTTTCCTCATAATACACTAGAAGTCAAGGTGACCTTTGCAGGAGACTGCTAAGATACAAGGGAAGCCCTTCACTACCCCCTCATCCTGTGCCAGAGATCTCTCTCTGATTAATTGGACATCCTTTAGTTCTTTCCATGTGTAGAATTGAATGCTTATGTCCTACTGAAATTTTATATACACAAGGTAATAATATCAGAAATTTATGTAAGCTACAGTTAACCATAAATACCTGCATGTCCTTATCTCCTTAGCCACAGGACATTATAGACTTACTGCTGACTGAGAAGGATTTCCTATTAATGAGTCTACAGGGAACAGCTAGGCAGAGTTTTGCTAGAAGAAGAGGATGACACAGCCTAGGAAAAAGTACTCATAGGAGTGTTATACAGTTATGGAGCTCATTGGGACTAAAATCTGTGTCATCAGCATATGTGTAGTGGGTGTTTTACTCTCTGTTGAGTAGCTTAATGTGTTCTGCTGTTACTGGGTAGTAAAGGTGGCCAGACAGCTGGAGTCTTCCACACAGAACATGAGTTTCTTATAGAACAAAAGGTATTCTGGAAAATCCTATGCAGGTCCCCTCATATGAAGGAACATAGACACTAGGGTTCCACTGGACACTCTAAATCAATGGTTCTTAATTTTTCCAATTCTCTGACTTTTATGTAACTTTTATGAACTGCATTTTTAGATAAAATATATGGTTACTACACAGGACATTTTTCTTTACACTTATTAAAACATATTTCTTTTCCAACACTTTTTTAAGTTATGAAATCTGTGATGATGTATTCAGTCAATCCAACATAACAGATTGTCTCAGACAGATTTGTGCTACACTTACCCAAGTAATCCAGCCAGTCAAATGTGTGAGTCATTTTACTATGAGGAGTTGAACCCGAGTTGTGTGTCTTGGAAGGACCATGGATAGTGGTTCCTCATTTCTAAATAAAAAATTTGTTTTTTCTCTATTTATGAGACAAACAGGATCATCAATGTCCATTGCTGTTATTGAAAGATGTGTATTGTTATAGAAAGTTCACCCAAAATGATTTGTCTTCTTGAAATCCTGGGAGCTCCTTATACAATGTTCCCTGAGCCTTTTGTGTATTGACGGGATCATGCCAGGCATGTTTGCACGTTTGTTTCATTTTATAACCAGGAAAGGACAAGGTGCAGAGATTTTTACTGAAATGACTGACAAATCGTAAGGTCAAATATCCAAAATATACATAATAAACACAAGAAATCAGAGAAATAACATAAAATCTCTCACAAAATTAAGGGCTAAGATCCAAAATATACATAGTGAACACAAGAAATCAGAAAAAGAAAACAAAAGTCTCATGTGATAGAGGTCTAATATTAAAAATATACATGTTAAAAATAAAAAATTAAAAACAACAAAATTCTCACTGGTAGGTCTAATATAAAAATTATACATATTGAATGTAATAAATCAAATAGATAAAACAAACTTTCTCATCAGATAAAGGTCTAACACCCCAAATTTAAATATTGAACAGAATTAGATAAATAAGACAAAAATTCTCATGTGTTAAAATTCTAACATCTAAAAAGTACACATGGAACAAGAAATTAGAAAAAACAAAATTTCTCCTCAGTAAAGAAGCAATATTCAAAATATCCTCATTAAACACAAGAAAACAGATAAATAGAACAAAATCTCACATCTGATAATGGTCTCATATCCAAATTATACATAGTGGATAGGATTAGTAAAATAAAACAAAAATTCTCATTTGATAAAGGTCTAATATCAGACATATAGTCATTGTTTTTCTCTGCTGAGTAGTACTCCATCATGTATAAGCACCACATTTTATTTATCCATTTATTCATTTAAAGGGCATTGAGGTTGTTTCCTGGTACTGGTTATTACAAAAACTGCTGCTATGAACATACATGAGTATGTGCCCTTGTGGTATGATTGAGCATTCCTTGGTATATGTATGTACTCACTCATAAGTGGATACTTGATGTAAAGCAATTGATAACCAGAATGCAACTCACAAATTCAGGGAGACCACCTAGTAAAGAGGATCCTGAGAAAGACACAGGAATTGCCCAGCAACAGACACATGTATGAGATCTAATTGATCAAAACTTGTCGATATGACTGTGGGTGGGGGTGAAGGATAAGGGTCGGGGGAAAGAGAGCTTAGGGGAGCAGGAGGTCTCAGTGCTTCAGGAACTAATAAGAAAAACAATGAAAGAGATACCATGATAATGAAGACCCCATGGGAATAGTTAGAAGCAAAGTGCTAGAGGGATCCCCAGAAATCAACAAAGATACCTCCACAATAGACTATTGGAAATAGTCGAGAAAGTGACTGAACTGACCTACTCTGGTGATTAGATGGCCGAACACCATAAATGTCATGATAGAACTCTCATCTATCTCATGGAAGCAGATGCAGAGATCCACACCCAAGCCCCAGGTATAGTTCTGGGAGTCCAATCAGTGAGAGAGAGGAGGATTACGTGAGAAAGAAATATTGAGACCATGGTTGGAAAAAGCATAGGGACAAATAGCCAAACTAGTGGAAACACATGAACTATGAAACAATAGCTAAGGAGTCCCCTTGGAACTGGATCAGGCCCTCTGGATAAGTGAGACAGTTGATGAACTTGAACTCAGGAGGCACCCAGGCAGTGGGACCAGGACCTGTACTTGGTGCATGGGCTGGCTTTTTGGAGCCTGGGGCCTATGCTGGGACAGTTTGCTCAGCCTGGGTGAAGGGAGGATGAGACTGGACCTGCCTTAACTTTATCTACCAGGCTGAGCTGAATCCCCAGGGGAGTCCTTGTCCTGGAGGAGATGGGAATGGGAGGTGGAATGTGGGGAGAGGATGGGTACAGGAGGAGGGAGGACAGGGGAACACATGCTAATATGTAAAATTAAATTAATTATAAAATTTTAAAAAAATAAGCAAAAAATAAAATGCTTCTCCCATCAAAGTGATAAAAAAAATCTGTTTTTGCAAGCTTTATTGACACTGATTTCGGGCCCCAGCATGTAACAGGATTCTATTCAATTCTGATTATTTTCAATGGAAAAACTTTTGCAACTCCCAAATCTATCTGTTACAGTAGTTTATGTCAAAAAAAAAATTCCCCCCATTTTAATTGGGGCAGTTTACTTCCACTCAAACAAGCAAACTTTCCAAATGAGAATAGAAGACAGAGAAGAAAATATTAATAGTTGGACTCAATATACACTCCATGAATTCTACTAAGTCACCAAAATCATCTATGGGCTTCTATTAAAATACACCAATGGGCACAGGTGGCATTTATTTGTTATTAGATTAGCCAGATAATGACCAGAATTCTGAGATTGGAACAGGCAAACACAACTCTATATTAGGATCAAACATGGTGATTTCTACCTTTCTTCTCCATCTTCTTTGCTTTTAGCATCTGAAAGTGGTTAATCAATAAAAAATAGCTAGCTGGTGAGTCATTCCAAATGGCAAAGGACAGGACTCATGCACAATATTTGGGAACAGTCATGCAGGGAAGTGTTAATTTTTTTTCAAGTAAGTGAAGTGATTCTCTTCTCTAAAGCATCATTTTCATCACTCGTCTTGAAAGTTTAGGATCAGATTCCTCTGTTCCCAGAAAGAGATGTTCACCAGAAAGAGATGTGCAGCTTAGCTCATATAAATGCTTGCTCATCACCCCCACAACCCAAAAACATTAAAAAAAAGTCCCACTTATGAAGAAAGTGATTTTATAACTCATGCCTTGTGACAGCACCCATACCCATGACACATACCAACCCATCTTTTTCTAGGCAGAAGAAACTGATATGCCGAGAGGCTAAACTGTCAAAGACATAAGCAAGAATTTCCTGGGTGTGCCTGCTGTCCTGCCCTTGATTTGCAATCTGATCCTCAGACCTGCATTCTAAACCTGTACCTGTAGTTATTTCAGTTTCTAGCCCAAGACCTTATTATCCAGAGATAGAATTGGATTAGCTCAAAAGGGCCTGTAAAGGAGAAAATCAAACTGACTTTTCACATCTCATAAGGTCTATTTACTTTTGAAGGAGGAAATTTGTCAAAGATCTGTTTACAGAAACCTTAATGAAGAGGCACAGAAATTAGCGGGAAACTAAGAAGTTATCACATGGATGTTTTTACATCAGCCCTGGAGTTAATCTCTAAAATGAAGTAACTAGTGGACACATAGCCAGTCATTACTTACACCCCCACATACCTGGAATTTAAGGTACTACTTTGCTCTCAGCTTTAAGGAGCTTCTTCTGACCTTCAAGGAAGGACATTATATAAGATTGAAAATCATAGTCAAGGCAATGAATTAAGATCCAATTCCACATATGTGAAAAGTTTAATGGTAGGGAATTCAAAGAAAAATACATTCATTGAAATGAAGCTTGTATATAACACATTGGAACAATTTAGACTAGAACTTGATATGGCAAGACACTATCAGGGGACATTTGTTGACAGGGTGAAGTGGTTTGTGAGTCTATGGGTATCTCTGTGTCTGTGTAAAACTGTGGCATGAAAAGTCAGGTTGTGTTCCTGAGCAAGTAGGATCTCTTCTTCTGAGACAGATATGAGCATTTCATGAAATATACACCTCACTGACTTACGAAAACCATTCTGTCATAGAGGGCTTTCTTAACATCTTTATTACATTGAGTTGTCAGGCACAGCAACTGAGAATGGGAAAAACTGATCATAGCCCACAATTCCAGATAATAGTTCCATTTTGGGGAAATCAAAGTAGGAACTCAGCTAATCATATCACATCAACAGCCAAGAACAGAGATAAACAAATGACCCATGCTGCCTGTTTGCTAATGCTTATGCTCTAGGTCTT
>NW_023413005.1:0-12738 GCF_903995425.1 Onychomys torridus
CTAAACCTCTGTGCTATTATACTCAAAATTCTGACCAAACTCTGCTTGAAATGTGAAAAGACGCAGGAGTGTCCATGGGTTTCCTTACCATGTATTCCAGTGACCAAAGTGGGGCACATTATGTTCTCAAAGCTGTCAGTTGCCATTTTGTCATGAGATAGTATGTCTCAATTTTTTTATACAGTACAAGGAAAATATGTAATATTTTCAAGACATGGGATCACTTCAGAACATGTATGTAGAGAATTTCAGGGAAAATGTAAGAGAAAATACAGCCCAGACACCTGAGAGGAGTGCTTAACCTAAATTATCTTCATAAACTCCTGGATCAGAGAGGGCTGGTCTGTTTTCTGTGTGCCCTGAGCCCCCTGGTGGCCCAGAGCAGCCTCACAGTGAGGTTTATGTCTGGGTGTGCACTGAAGTCCCCTCACTGTGCCTGTAGTACAATAATAGGTGGCGGTGTCCTCAGATCTCACACTGCTCATTTGCAGGTACAGTGTGTTCTTGGCATTGTCTCTGGAGATGGTGAAGCGGTCCTTCAGGGATGGGGCATAGTTTTTGGTACCACTACCTGGATTAATTTCTCCAACCCACAACAGCCCCTTCCTTGGAGCCTGTCTGATCCAGGTCATCCAGTAGTCACTGAATGTGAATCCAGAGGCTGCACAGGAGAGTCTCACGGATCCCCCAGGCTGTATCTGGCCACCCCCAGACTCCATCAGCTTCACTTCACACTGGACACCTGCAAAACCAGATTATCCTTTTAGCATACAGCCATAAAGACTCATTGTGATCCCTGCTCATGTCCATTAACACACTCAGTATCTGTTTCTCCATAAATTACCTTTTAAAAGAGCAACAAGGAAAAGCCACATCAGCCCCAAATCCATGGTGTGCTCTGTGTTCAGTGCTGATCACTGAGTGGGGAGACCTGGGAATCCAGGGCTGATTGCTCTTGCCTGAGCTTCATTGTCAGTGCTGGGCTGGTTTTCAAGAGAAGAGAGAGACCTTATTTGCATGTCTTCTTGCTATATAACAAGTTTTGTAGCTGGTGCTGATGGATGGCATGTTCTATTTTCTAAATGTGTTGGGGGAGTCTGGTAATAATGACAATGGTAGGGGAAAATTTGTATATGATACTAAGTTATTTTTCTTGGCACACACTCTATTTCATTTAATACACACAAACAAAAGATGCATTTCTGGTTAATTTCAACTATTTCTTCATGTCCTGTTAGAAATGGTGGTAACATTGCTTTGTTAATGCTCTAGAACTCTTCTGTTTTACTATGTGCCCTTCACACTGATGCACTTAGCACTGCCTTAATCAGCTCCAGTGCTAAGTGTTACTGCTCAGGATTTTGGGAACTCCTTTTCATTTTGTTAATTAATTACCTTTTTTTTCATTTATTTTACAAACCAACCAGAGTGTCCCCTCCCTCCTCTCTTGCCTATCCCTCCCCAGCCTCCCTTCTACCATCATCCACTTCTCCATACAGAAAAGTGCTGGCTACTCATGGAAGTCAACCAGGACTTGCAAAACAAGTTGAGGCAGGGCTAAGCTCTCACTGCATCAAGGATGGGCAAGTAATCCCAGCATGGGGGATAACAGAAATTCCTTTCTGTGACAAGATCATGTGACAGCACTGAATTCTAGTGTTCATCTAGGAAACTTGAGAGGCCTGTACTGAATTTACCAGGTTGAGCTGAATCCCCAGGGGATTCTTGGCCCTGAAGAAGATTCAAATGTAGGGGAGGGGCTGGGGGGAAAGCAGGGGCAGAGCAGGACTGATATGTAAAATTAAAACAAAAATATAATTAAAAAATAAACATGAAAATATTTAAAAAGCAATTTAAAATGAAGCTAAAACAGCTTCCCAGTTGTCTCTAGTTGGTGGCTTCCTAGAGTGTGTGTTGACTATCAGTATGGCAGGAATGAGGCATCTGCAAGCAGCACATTAAGCTGCATGGTGGATTTAGCCTTTGCTAAAACACACACACACACACACACACATACACACACACAAACATGCACACAAGTGGTTTCTGGGCTACACACTGATTTGATAAATGCATAGAACCACACTTTCTAAGAGGTAATGGTGGCTCACAGAGCTGGTGGTAAATGTACCACTGCCATATTGGGAAGATGAGGTGGGCAGAGCCACCAGCCAAAGTTGCTACTTAAGCCCTATTAATGCTGCAGTTTAAAACAGTAGAATCACAATAAGACAGATTCAGATGAAACAAGACTTTAAATGCTTTGACCTGGAATGGCTAAGCACTACAGTTTCCAGTTCTTCAATACAGATGATAAAGGTGGGATTTGTATTTCAAATGTGTTTAATTGTATATACTACATTTTTGAACCAGAAATAATGATGAGAGAGCATGTTCATTGGTTGCACTTCTGTTTCCACACTGTGTTCATAAATCAAACAGAAGATAACTAATTGATGTATGAAATAATTATTTGTTCGTTAATGACTCTTAAAAACCAAATGTTTAACAAAAGTGATAGTGTGGAAATTCACTGTTAACATGTACTGTATCTTCTCATGATTATATTTGAACAAAAAACATGCATATGGTTACTGTATTGATAGTACATGTGTCCTCAGCACATGAGCATGTTGGTTTTCCTTTTTCTTTAGTTTAATTTATTTTTTAAAGTATTTCTCTCTTAACACTTTACAGATTTTCACTATGTATCTAACATTCTACTTTCATGTTCTTTCTGTCACTTAGCAGTAAAAACAGAAATGGTACAAAAACCAACAAAACATCCAATGCAGTCCATGATGTGTTGTCAAACTCCTGATTGTGTACCTTGCCTGCCTGTGACTGACATACCTGGTGTCTCTCCGCTATAGAAAACTGACTTTCTCCCAGTGCTGTCAATAGTGTATGGCTTCCTTGCTGAGAGTGAGACTTGTGCCCACTTCCCCTCCTCCATATGTGGATTTTGTCTGGCTTTAGTGTTTACAGTCTTGTTCATTGCTGCTGATAAGAGGAGCTTTCGGAAGCTCGGGAACTAAAGGAGAGGCATGGAGTTGGCATCTAATGACTCATTAACTTTTTTTTTTTGGTTTTTCGAGACAGTGTTCCTCTGTGTAGCATTGCACCTTTCCTGGAACTCACTTTATAGCCCAGGCTGGCCTCAAACTCACAGAGATCTGCCTAGGTCTTCCTCTCAAGTGCTGGGATTAAGGGCTTGAGCCACCACCACCTGCTGTGGATATCGCTCTGTGTAAATAAAGTTCTGATTGGCCAGTGGCCAGGCAGGAAGGATAATGTAGGCGGGACAAGGAAGAGGAAAAGGCGGGGAAGAGGAAGGCTGGGAGGAAACACCGCCAGCCGCCGCCATGAGAAGCAACATGTAAAGACACTGGTAAGCCATGAGCCATGTGGCAAAATATAGATTAACAGAAATGGGTTAATTTAAGATAAAAGAAGTAGATAACAAGCAGCCTGCCACGGCCATACAGTTTATAAACAATATAAGTTTCTATATGCTTTCTTGGTTGGGTCTGAGAGACTGTGGGACTGGCGGGTAAGAGAGATTTGTCCTAACAGGGCCAGGCAGGAAAACTCTAACTACAACCACCTGGCTCAATTAACTTTTTATCTAAGGAAGTAAAACTTAGTTTTCTGAGGATAGTGATCAGGACGAAACTTAACTCTCTGGGCCAGTAAAAAATGGAAACACACACACACACACACACACACACACACACACCACACATGCACAGATTGTACGACCATGCATACATGATCACCAGTACACAATGATAACAGAATTCACAAGAACCTTTGCTAAACTCCTGAATTATGCATGTGCAGTCATGCAGCTAGAGTGAGAGCAGAATTCTAACCACAGTGTCTATGAATTCATATGTACATGTTGTGTTCTAAAAACACGGTTTCCTTGATGTTGTCCACAAATTGCAGTTCTGGCAATCATTATACTCCCTCTTCATAGATCCATGAAGTGAAGGGAGAGGTGTCTGTGATGGATTCTGATGACAATGGAAAATTCTGTGTTTTTTATTTTTAGGTAAAGATATCTCACTTCTTATGATGATTTTTAAAAGTGATCTGTTTATACAAATTTCCATGATCAACAGAGATGAAAGTCATGGTGTTATAAACTGAATTAGCTAAAATCATAGCCGGGTTGCATTTGCACCTGAAGTTCACAGTCCTTAGGAAGATGGGGGAGATTTCATACATACTAGGGTTTATGATCTAATGATCTTGACCATATAGTCATCATGGTTTTCCCCTAAACCGCTGTGCTATTATACTCAAGAATTCTGACTAAAACATTGCCTGCAATGTGAAAAGACTCAGGAATGTCCATGGGTTTCCTTACTATGCTATTCTGGTATCCAAAGTGGGGCACTTTATGTTCTCAAAGCTGTCAGTTGGCATTATTATCATGGGATATTGTGTCTCAATTTTTTTTAAAATACGGAGAACATGTAATATTTTAAGGACATTGGATCCCTTCAGAACATGTACGTAGAGAGAATGTAAGGGAAACTAAGAAAAAGTGCAGCCCAGATACCTGAGAGGAGTGCTTAATCTAATGTTATTGTCATATACTCCTGGGGGAAGACTTTTTTTCTGTGTGCTGTGCGCCCCCTGGTGGCCCTGAGCGGCCTCACAGTGAGGTTTATGTCTGGGTGTGCACGGAGGTCCCCTCACTGTGTATCTAGCACAGTAATAAGTGGCAGTGTCCTCAGATCTCACACTGCTCATTTGCAGGTACACAGTGTTCTTGGCATTGTCTCTGGAGATGGTGAATCGGTCCTTCAGGGATGGTGCATAGTGTGTGGTACCACCATCTTGATTAATTGCTCCAACCCACTCCAGCCCCTTCCCTGGAGCCTGTCTGATCCAGGTCATCCAGTAGTCACTGAATGTGAATCCAGAGGCAACACAGGAGAGTCTCAGGGATCCCCCAGGTTGTATCAGGCCACCCCCAGACTCCACCAGCTTCACTTCACACTGGACACCTACAAAAACAGAGAATCCCGTTAGCATACTGCCAAAAGACTCACTGTGATCCCTGCTCATGTCCATTAACACACTCAGTATCTGTTTCTCCATAAATTACCTTTTAAAAGAGCAACAAGGAAAAGACACATCAGCCCCAAATCCATGGTGTGCTCTGTGTTCAGTCCTGATCACTGTGTGGGGAGACCTGGGAATCCAGGGCTGATTGCTTTTTTCTGAGCTTCAGGGTCAGTGCTGGTGGTTTTCAAGAGAAGAGTGAGGCCTCATTTGCATGTCTTCCTGCTATATAACAAGTTTTGTAGCTGGCACTGAGAGATGGCATGTTCTAGTTTCTAAATGTCTTGGGGAAGTCTGTTAATAAAGATAATAGTAGGAAAATTTTGTATTTGATACTAAGCTATTTTTTCTTGGCACACACTTAGTATCATCTATTTTGTTTAATACTCACAAATGAAAGATGCATTTTATGGTTAATTAAGCCCAATTCTTCATGCCCTTTTATAAATGGTGGTAACATTGCTTTGTTACATGCTCTCCAGCTCTTCTGTTTTACTGTGTGGACTTCAACACTGATGCACTTAGCACTGCCTTAGTCAGCTCCAGTGCTAAGTGTCACTGCTCAGGATTTGAGGAACTCCCTTTCATTTTATTTATTAATTTATTTTTTAATTTTTTTTAGTTATTATACAAACCAACCACAGTCTCCCCTCCATCCTCTCTTCCCTTTCCCTCCCCAGCCTGCATTCTACCCTCATCCACTTCTCCATACAAAAAGGTTCATGCTAACCATTGGTGTCAACAATGCCTGACATAACAAGTTGAGGCAGGGCTAATCTCCTCTCCCTGCACCAAGGCTAGGCAAGTAGTCCTATCATGAAGGATGGGAGAACTCCCTTTTTGTGATGAGATCATGTGACAGGACTGAATTCTAGTGTTTATCTAGGAAACTTGAGAGGCCTTGTCTAGATTTGTGTCTATCTAGGAGTGTTTCATTCTTGTGTTATTGGCTTTGTAAGTTCTCATCTCCTTGTACATCTACCTATTTGTTCACAAGAAATGGACTGACTGATAGGCTGAACTTGTGTGTATAACTCAGCATTTGATTTCCCCATATACTGCACATGTGAGAGAACAGATTGGACCTCAGTATGTTATACCAAGTGAGATAACCCAGACACAGGAAGATAAATGCTCCCTGACCAGAGTCACATGGAGTATGAAAAGGTGGAGTTCCTGCAATGGAGAGCATTGTTCTGTTTCACAGAGGCTGAGGTGGGAAGGGGAGGTGATATGGAAGAGGTCCCAGTTTTGCAGTACAGATGATAAAGGAGGGATTTGTATTTCAAATGTGTTTAACTGCACATACTACATTTTTGAACCAGAAATAATGATGAGACAGCATGTTCATTGTTCATTGTTGCACTTCTGTTTCCATCCAGTTTGTTTCCAGTGTGATCCATGATGGATTCAGATAACAATGGAAATTGTGTGATTTTGATTCTCTAGGCAGGTAGATTGTATTATTCCAGCTCTGGATGAGGGCAGGGTCTGAAGATGTGTGGATGCAAGAACTGCCACAAGAGAAATCAGACATAGGACTCTACTTAATTTCATTTTTAGAAGAGATGGACAGAGAGGAATTACATCTCAGCCTGGCTGTTCTACTCTGACAGGAGCCAACTTGGTGGCACCAGTCTTAGCAAGGATGTAAGGAGTTGTCAAGGGAAGGAGGTGAGCCAGACCATGGTGGTCCTGAGAATCTTCCAGCCTGTCTGACTAACAGCCAGAGTACTTCTTTATTCATACAGAATTTAGTATTCAGGGATATATTCATGATGTTCCAAAATATAGATCACATAAATTTGTTTGGGACATGTGTTTAACTTTATTTTTCTCATCTTTCAGTCATCATTAATAAACTATGACAAAACAGAGTTATCATTTCCAATAATTTTCCCTCAAGTTTTGACATCATTGATAAAGAGTTATCAGTTTTACTCATTAGCCATATAACCAAAGTTTTTAGAATCTAGAGGCAAATGACAGCCTGTTTTCAAGCTGATAGCTTTTGTAGCTGGAGGACACTAGACCAAAACAAAACCTCCTAGCCAACCTAGGAAAAATGTCATGTCCCAGTCAGTGTATTATTAACTCTTAATGGTAAGAGTGCCCAAGACACACCGGGCAGTGGTGGCACACACCTTTAATCCCAGCACTTGGGAAGCAGAGGCAGGTGGATCATTGTGAGTTCGAGGTCAGCCTGGTCTACCAAGCAAGATCAAGGAAAGGCACAAACCTATACAGAGAAACTCTGTCTCAAAAAACAAAACAAAATGCCTGAGACACATCCTCAGGCTAAAGCTGCTGCAATTGTTTTTCAAATTCTGGCATAATATAATGTTAATCCTAGCATTCTCTTGCTCCTTGGTCATATGACACCACAGTGACTCTGTATGTGCTCACTTTTCTAAGAAAGGGAGGCCCTGACATTTCATTTTTTATCATTGTTTAACTTCTTTGCTCATCAATATAAGTCTCAGTGTAGGGCTGAGGTAACTTCAGCTACTCTAACTTGTTTCTCATATGCCACATAATTGTCTGAGTATATATAGGAAGAGACTTGCAATCTGATCTTTGGCCAGGTCCTCTACCCCATGGAATCTTGTTAAATTTGTAAAGTTTACTTTGTTTTGAATATCATGTTATTGAGTAAAAACAGGGACAGGTGTCTTTATGTGTCACAATGTCTAATGCATGAGGAAGACCTTCAAATAGATAAGAGTGTCTCCCAAAAAGCAGGAGGCATAGTATGTTTAGGAGGGTCCTGGGGAAGCTTAGAAGTAGTACTTCTGGGAGAAGGCAAACATGATTCATACACATAACCATCAATCCAATATCCCCAAACGGTACAAATATTAAAAGTTTCCCAAGTAGGCAAAAGGTGGTGATGAAAACCGCAGGTGGCACAGAGGGCATCATGTGGCTCAGATTTGCCAGATCTTTGTCAAGCAGTTGTGATGGCATTATGACTTCTGTCTTTCCCACCAGATATGGCTGTGCCAGAAGATCTCACTTCTCACGATGCTTGATTAAAAGGATCAGTTTCTATAAATTTCCATGATGAACAGAGATGAAAGCCATGGAGTAATAAGATGAATTAGCTAAAAGCTGTGTCTCATCTTAACTTGAGGTGCACAGTCCTCAGGAAGAAGAGGAGAGGTTCCAGACCTGCTAGGATTTATGATATAGGGGTCATAAATGTTCATCCCATCTTACTCTTGGATATACCTTAAACCTATGTTCTATTCTAATGAAAAAATCTGGCCAAGGCTCTGCCTGGAATATGAAAAGACTCAGGAATGTCCATGGATTTCCTTATCATGTAATTCCAGTCACCAAGGTGGGGTAATTTATGTTCTCAAATCTGTCAGTTGGAATTTTGTTCATGGGATATTTGCCTCAATTTTTAAAAAATAATACAAGGTGAACATATAATGTTTTGAGGACACTGGATTCCCTTAACATGCATGCAGAGAGAATTTCAGGGAAACTGTAAGAGAAAGTGCAGCCCAGATACCTGAGCAGAGTGCTTAATCTAGTCTTATCTGCATAATCTCCTGAAGTGAACCTGTTTTCTGTGTGCTGTGCGCCCCCTGGTGGCCCAGAGCAGCCTCACAGTGAGGTTGATGTCTGGGTTCACACTGAGATCCCCTCACTGTGTCTCTAGCACAGTAGTAAGTGGCGGTGTCCTCAGTTCTCACACTGCTCATTTGCAGGTACAGTGTGTTCTTGGCATTGTCTCTGGAGATAGTGAATCGGCCCTTCAGGGATGGTGCATAGTTGATTTGACTGCTATCTTTATTAATTTCTCCAACCCACTCCCGCCCCTTGCCTCCAGCCTGTCTGATCCATGTCATCCAGTGGTTACTGAATGTGAATCCAGAGGCTATACAGGAGAGTCTCAGGGACCTTCCAGGCTGTATCAGGCCACCCCCAGTCTCCACCAGCTGCACTTCACACTGGACACCTGCGCAAAAGAGAGAATCATGTCAGTTAACTGCCATAAAGTTCACTGTGATTCCTGCTCATGTCCACTAAAACATTCAGTATTTCTGTTTCTCCATAAATTACGTTTTAAAAGAGCAACAAGGAAAACCCACACCAGCCCCAAATCCGTGGTGTGCTCTGTGTTCAGTGCTGATCACTGAGTGGGGAGACCTGGGAATCCAGGGCTGATCGCTCTTGTCTGAATTTCAGGGTCTGTGCTGGTGGTTTTAAAGAGAAGGAATATATGTTTTTTTGAGAAAGGGTTTCTCTGTGTATCTTTTCACCTTTCCTGGATCTCGCTCTGTAGACCAGGCTGGCCTTGAACTAACAGAGATCAACTGGCTCTGCTTCCTGAGTGCTGGGTTAAAGTTGTGCGTCACCACTGCCTGGCATATATCTTATATTTTATACTATCTAAAGTAAATAGATAAAAACATGAGGAAGTACTGATACTTCTGTAATGTATGCAATATCTTAGGAGATGTGAGAGTACTTAAGATAATCAGATAGCTTAATATAACTCTGTAAATATCAAGACACAGTGAAATTGATAAATAAGGAATCATTAAATAGTTTGATTAAAGGACATGCATTGTAGCAACCTAAACTATAACAATTGTTGGTGGATAAAAGAGGAAAAAGGAGAAAGAAAATGGAAATAAGCAGCTGGATGCTTTAATTTTTTACAATGTTACCTCAGTTTAATTTTCTGGATGATCCTTTTGAACAACAGTTTGTACTTATCAAATTAATTGGATGAAAAATATAAAAGTTTAAGTATGTGTTTTTCAGGAAGAAATTTCATCAAAGTAATACAAATGAATAATAAAAATTTAGAAGAAAATTATACACTGAAAGTGCAAACCAAAATGAGATTTTAGTGTCTATACTGATTTCAGTTAAAGATAATATCATCAGGGAAAATCATTAGCAAGCTACATGGGTTATTCATATTATACAGACATCTGCTGTGCCAAAGAGCAAAAACTTCTACAACGGTTCTCAGGCGGGAAATGAGCCAAATCAACCTAAGATCTAGGGGCATCTGCAGTGTGCAGAGGTAATAGGCTTTCAGGCAGAGATCATTTAGGAGGCCATGAATTAGAATATGGCCACAAAACATGAAGATGTACTAGGTGTAGGACTCTCATCTAATGCAATAGAACATTGGCGCAGTAAGCCCACTGCCTGTAGGAGACAGAATGTGAAAGGAACTGGTAAATTTAAATAAAGCCTGCAGTGTATTAAAGATAGAGACAGTGAACCAAATATACATGGCATATTCCATGTGCATTTATTGAGAAGGGAGCACAGGATAATCTTGGAGATTTGTGTGACCAGATGTTTCTCTCACACTTTTTTGTTTAGTTTTGTTTTTTGTTTTTTGTGACAGTGTTTCTCTGTGCAGCTTGGTGCCTTTCCTGGATATCACTCTGTAGACTAGGATGGCCTCAAACTCACAGAGATCCTCCGCCTATACCCCCCAAATGCTGGGATTAAAGGCATGTGCCACCAGTTCTCAGCGCTCTTACACTTCTTTAAAAATAAAATTATCCAAAAGTAAATATTATATATATGAAGATATTCTTCTATATCATGAAACTGATTTCTAGAAAAGATATTGGAAACAATGTTAGTAACACTTATATTTTTGGTTTTTGTTTTATTTTTTATTATATTTGTGTTTTAATTTTATGTATCAGCCATGGGATCCCCTGTCCTCCCCCTCCCGCCCCAGCCCCACTTTCTCCCCAGTCCCTCCCCTCCATTCCCATTTCCTCCAGGGCCAAGACTCCCCTGGGGATTCAGCTCAAACTGGTAGATTCAGTACAGGGTAATCAGTGGCTGATATGTAAAATTGAATTACATTTTAAAAATTTTCATACCAGGAATTGTGTGTAAGCATGTGTTGGGGTATTTGACTTCTATTGGAACCGCACACTACAGGTGGTCATCAAAGAGTTGATTTCTTGTAATCATAATCTTAGGAGATGTTTCTGCGGTCTAAAAAGATTTACCGTCTTGATGACTGCCTAGTGATATTGACAGCTGTTCAATATTAAACACAAAAAATTTCAACATTGTGGGCTTGGCTCCTATTTCTTCAGTCATGTTTACAGTTCAGTTTCACGAGTCAGCACTAGTCATGTATGTTATAAATCTCACACATTGTGGCATCATGGGTTTAAGGGCTGAGAGAGATCACAACATCGGCAGGCAATTCCCTAAAATCTTCTCAAGGGTTTTGTGCGCTCGACTTTTGGAGAGTTGGGTTTACCCTCAGAGGTTTTATCACATTTAAAAAATAATCACACCAGATTAATGAAGCAAAAATGTGGGTTTATTTAATATGAAATTTACCGGACAATAGACCATAGTAGTGAAAAAGGCGAATTAAAAATTAATGTTCACATGGCTTTCACATTGTAGTTATATGTTGTATCACTGCATATCCATAGGAACAAAGGCTTAGTGTTGCATTCATGTAGTATGATTAGAAAATGCTGAATTTACTGCCTAAAACAATCTCCTAAAAATAGGGTGTTGTTCTTCTCGGTTCGATTGCTAAAATGCTAGAGGTTATAAAATAAGAAAGTAATCATAAGCAAGTTTCCATCCATTCAAGCAAATCTCCTAAGATAGAATTTTGACTTTCTTTTCTGTTACATCTGAGAAAAAACAGACTTATACTTCCTACTACATTTTTCTATGCATGGTGCTGTGGGACGTGGCTGTCCAAGTCACTGCTACTGACAACAAATGCCGCAGTGATCATGGTGTCCACAAATTTCTCAAGATTGTCCGGTACATCCAATAGTGAGACAACCCTTATGCTTTCTTTCTGCCATATACATTTGTAGTCTCCTATTCTATCTGTACTAATGGTTGGATGAATTTACATTTGTCCAAAATGAATGAAGTTCCATGTCCTCCACATCTGTACCAGATATGTTTTCATTCAGATCTTTGGGTGATATCCATATAAAAATTGAGACACATCAGCAGGATTTTCTCTCATATTTCTGATTATAAAGTGAATGCAGAACACTTCTAATTCCTCTATGGGAGTCTTTCTGCCTCCTTCTAATACACATCTACTTCTTTGGTCTATGGCCCGCTTATTCCCTAGCTGTTTACTGCTAACTACTTGTATATCCCTGATTCTAACTCATTATCAGGTTTTGCTCTCTAAATATATTCTCTCAATTTTGGGTTGCCTGTATACTTGGTTAATTTAATTTGCTATGCAGAAACTTTTGGTTTTGATGTAATACTGTTAATTTTTTCTGGATCCTTTGTTTTAGGAGTTTTAATCCATAAAAAACCTGGCCCAAACATCATACATATTCTTCAAATATTTGTTTAAAAAGTTTCATAGTTTGTGATCTTACCTTCCAGTGATGCATTTGGTTGTTGTTAACAATAACAATAACACAAAATAAAATACCATCAGGTATAACAAAATCTATCACAGTGAATTTGGACAAGGCAAATCAACTAAAGGAAAAGCGTCCCAAGAGAAGGAACAAAAATCAGAGTCCTACTCGTTCACGTACTCAGGTGTCTCATATATTGAGAAATAGGAATTTAGACTTCTTCATTTTGTAACATTAATTTTTCAAATGAGAATTTTGTTTCCCATACTTGAGTAAATTTCTTAAATTTAAA